>NC_141135.1:103251936-103554079 GCF_053477565.2 Lygodium microphyllum
CAGTCTATCATTGTCCTTTAGTGACCATAGCATTTTGTTGTGTGGATCCACCGTTGGTAGCCATTGTGAAATATGCACTAGCGCCTCAGACACCAACCAACCTTCAGCCATGCTACCTTCTAGCCGAGCTCATTTTCGCACAAAGCCTTTCAGGGCTTTCATGAATCGCTCCAAGAAGAACATCCATCGCGTATGGACAGGTCCAGTAATCTCCACTTCATCTATAAGATGCACAAGAAGGTGGATTTGTATCGTGAGCATGCTGGTAGGCAGGTATTTCTCAAAGAGACAGATCGTCTCCACTGCTCCCCGCCTCTCGGATTCAATAGAGGACGTCTTAATCTCCTTCTGTGAGATCTGTTTACCGCAGCACAGAGGAACAAAAAATGGAGCAGAAGTGCGGAAAAAATGGAAGCCTGGAAATTTGAATGATTTAAATGACGGTGTCGCCTCGAGAAAAGAAAAGAGTAAAAGCTCACCATTAAATATGAAGGCGCTCTCGAATCTTTGTAAAAGAGCGCCAGGCTCACTCCTATGGAAATTGTATGCATTAGTGGGAACAGAATGAGTTGGAACGGTGGGAAATAAGAAAAGAAGGCCTATGCTAATGGCCGGTCATGTAAAAAAGTGTGGATGACTGCCCAAAAGGTAGGGCATGTATATAAAGTTCAAAAATGAATGAGAAGCTCATTCTTGGGTGTGGCTAAAGCTTCTTCTTCCTCTTCTCTTGCTTCTTACCTTCATGCTTGTGCTTGAGTGAGGGATTGAGGGAGTGTGAGGGAGTGGGGAAGTGAGTGTGTGAGAGTGAGGGATCATGGAGAAGAAGCTCTCCATCTTCTCTCTTCATTGTTCCCTCCCTTCTTCTCTTCTCTTGTCTCACGCGGCTATGGGGGATGGAACTTGACGGAGGGGGCTTGAGGTTGCTTGAACTTGCCACAAGGATCGTGGAGCTACTGGAGTGTGAGAGAGAGGAGGGGACTCGATCAAACATCAAGGTAAGCTCACTACACCCGCAAGGTAGGTATTGCGCGTCGGCTATGTGAGAGGAAGCCATGGCCGCTCAGCTTGAAACGCTTGATCACTAAGCAGTCCATAGGTCTCGGGGTAGAGCTCCGTAGCTCCGCTGCATTTTGGTTCTGTTGCCGAGACAGATGGAATCGAGCCTTGAGTGCCATGCATGTCAAATCGAGCATGGCAGTAGGTTTGCAGCCTGAACCGGTGCTCGAGACAGTTAGGAGGATTAGGAGATTTTAATCCCTGGAGCAAGTAAGTATTTTGATTTGCTGCTGAATGTTAGAGTAGGACCATCTGTCTTTATTTCTGTTTCTGATTTCTGTTGCAATATGTTAAGGGTAGCATAGGAGAAAGAAGGAAACAAAAGGATTCTGTGCTGTTGGAGAAGTTGGGGCGTAGATTCAGACATCTGGCTCGAGGAGTGTATGAGATTAATCTCTGAGTCTAAAGCAGACTGAGGTGAGGTAATAAGGGGCCTAGGAGACCAGGGGAGGCCACATTTGACACCATGCCTTCTGAGAAGATTGTGAGCCCAAGAGCATGGGAGAGAGCGAGAGAGAGAGAGAGAGCTGCGGGAGATCGTGAAGTGCTGACCGATCAAGCGCCCCATCACTTCGAGGTACGCCAGGCATTTCCCTCTGTTGCTCGCATCTATTTGGAAAGCACGGCACGATTTGATAGAGTAGGTGTTGACCTAAAGGCACCGTGCGCAACTTGTGGGCCGTTGTCCGTGCCGTCAGACCAATGTGTCCGATCCGTTTTTGAGAGTCGGACAGTCCAACTCCTATAATTGAACCAGCCGAAAGAGAATCGGACCGTTGGTCCGATCCGACTCTTATATTCGGACCAGTTGAAAATCGGACCATTGGTCCGATCCGGTTCTTATAATCGGACCAGCCCATCAAAGTCAGGCCACGTTTCCTAGTCCTGGACTTGAGCCACTCGACCCATTCAGTGGTCGGACCACCCCCGTCTGACTAAGGGAAGTCAGGCCTGAGTAAGACTGGACCCGCTCGTCCGATTCCCAGAATTGGACCAGCCCGTCCGATTCCCAGAATCGAACCAGTTCACCAGAGTTTGAATAGAAGGTTGTTTACCTGGGCCACAATCCTGGGTACCTTGGTCACGTCTCTGATCCCCCAGGGAACCCAATTTTGGAAGTTGGAGACCAGACAGGGTGACGAAAGATTCACCTCGAATAGCTAGACACCGGGAGGACCTAATTTGGAATTGGACGTGACGTTCGGCGACCAGCCAACTAACTAACCAACCTTGAAGCAGAATAGGGAATGCAACAGGGTCTTTCTATAAGACTTCAGATTGGCCAAGACCTGTGCCTAGAGCCACATCAGGCTACAAACATAAGCAGTAGGGTGGAGTCTGCATCAGGCATTTAGTGCATCCTCACCTCACCTTTTGATTTCATCACCTAGGATGCACTACAAGAAAATGAAAAGCTTGCTTCCACACTGAGCACTAGAAAGCACAAAGCACAAGTTGTGGATAAGATTAACGACAGTTTCTAGTAATAAGAAGCTCAATAGGGAACATAATAACATCAAGGAACCCACTACTAGGAGAGGATCCCAAAGCATAGCTAGCTACTAGAGAACCCCATCAATAGGGCCCTAAGAGGACACGAAGATCCGGAAGGCAACAACATAGAGAATCAGACGCTGCCAGAGTTACTCAAGTTGATCGACAACCTTGTGGAGCTGGAAGTGGGAGCAATGTCAGGATCTCAAGGCAGACAAGGAGAGGACTGACTAGACTTAGGAGAATTCCCAGTCATGGTACAGGAGTTAGTCAACGAGTATGACTTGCTGGCCAGGACGGTAGTTCAGGGTAGGCTAGTAGAGGAAGTGGTAGCAACCCTAGAAGAGGAAAGAAAGGCAATCAAAAGGGTGCTAGAGAGCATGATCGCCTATAATCACGAGCAAAAGGCTAGGAAACTCCAACAAGATGTGGATATGTACAAGGCTCGGCGCATGCTAGCCCTGGCTGGAGCAGCAAAAGCAGGACCAAATGCGGAGAGAGAGCGGGAAATGGAGGCTGACTTATCATTAAGTGAACTTGTAGCCAGGCGGCTCATGGATAACACATCCGCTGAGCAGGGCGCAGCAGCCTTAGCCACAGCCTTACTCTAGCTAGGCGGCTCATGGATAACACATCCGCTGAGCAGGGCGCAGCAGCCTTAGCCATAGCCTTACTCTCGGGATTAGGGGTCACACAAGGGGCAAAGGGGCAATCTAGGATCCCTATAGTTGCAAAGGGGCAATCTAGGATCCCTGTAGTGGCAAAACAACTAGACAAGTATGAACCTAGCAACAACCCATATAGCTTTGTGGAGCAGTTCAAACAAGTTTGTGAAGCGAATGGCCTCACAGACCGTGCACAATGCTCCCAAGCTTTTGGGATGTGCTTAGGTGATAAGGGGAGGGTTTGGTACACTAGTCTAGATGTAGCTGAGTGTGGGAACTTTGCCCATCTTAAAGACCACTTTATCAAGAGGTTCTCTGAGGCAGGATACTCTGACAACCTCATCGTCCAGTTGATGAATGTCAGTCAGAGGGAAAAGGAGGACCTGAGAGACTACATCACACATGTGCATAGCCTCTTCAAGAGGATCCCGGCCAATGAGCGACCTAACGAGAAGGCTATGTCTACAGTGTTTATAAATGGAATCCGTAGCGAGGAACTCTACAAGGCCTTGGCTAGTAACTCCACCCTATACAAAGATGTGCTAGCTAGGGTTTTTGATGGAGCAATAAGGGTGGATGACCAGCTTAGGGAGCGAAGCATGAGGAACACCAGTCGGGATGGTACAAGCCAGAGGGCTTCAGAGTGGTCAACGACATCGGGAGAGAGAGAGAGCTCTAGCGCACGGGATAAGGGAAAGGGAGTTGACCAAGGCCAGGACCTGGCTGAGGTGAGGATGGAGCTTGCACGTTTGCAAGAACAAATAAGGAAGCCTACGCGAACTCACGTGCAATGTATACACTGCGGTGGAAACCACCTCCCAGTCTAGTGTCAAGATCCTAGATCTAGGCCGTGTTCGAACTGTGGTAGGTTCGGTCATGACGTGTTGCACTGCAGATTGCCCAGGAGGTTTCCATATGTGCAGCAATACAACCCTCCTTACCTAGGCAACAGGCCATCTAACTTCCTTGGTAGGGGAGCCCAGCTGGCACTTCCAGCACCAAACGACACGAGACCAGCCATCCCTAGGCTAGAGATGAACCCAACAGGCATACCTAGACCACCAGGACCCTACGTAACCCAACCACCGAGTGACGCTCCTGTTCACTACGTGGAGGAACCTAGTGAAGAAGAGAGCTACATAAACCCATACATCTCCTATGACGAGGAAGGCAATCCAGTCCTGATGGATTATCGACTGGTGCTGGTGATGGCACTGGGCAGAGGAAGAGGCAAAGGCTTTGGAGGACCAAGCCAAGACCCAAGGACTTGCGGTCATCTAGGCCATATCTCATCATGCTGCCCGAAAAGGGAACAGGCAAACCAAGACAAGGCTGACCTTCGATGCACCGAATGTGGGATCACACACCTATTTCCTGACTACCCTAGGCGGAAACCATCAACCAGTTTGGCCAACGTGCCCTCTGTGCCCTTGGGGCTATTGGGCCTTTGGTGGGGAGAACACACCCATCCCAATCCATGTCATGACGCGAGCGCAAGCAAGACGAACATGCATCTCATTGCCTAGGCCAAGTAACCTCGATGCAGCCTCGCTGGGAAAGAAAAGCCAGAGGAGAAGGAGAAAGAGAACAGACGCAAGGATCACCCTTAAGACTGAGGAAGAGACAACCTTAGTGGCAGGAAAGGGGGTAACAGATGCCGAGGCAGAGACCTCAGCCCCCAAGACGGTGGAACTAGGTAGTGCCAAGCTAGGGGAATACCCTCATCCCAGACGACAACTCGAGGCTATAGCCAAGGTTAAGGAGTGGGTCAAGGATGCCCAAGAACGCCTTAAAGATGTAGAACCCATATTGGAGGATCCGATGGAGGACCTTTCTAGTGCAAGCACACCCGCTTCACCATTGCGACCTCAATCGGGGAATGCGCCCACACCGTGAGAGATGCCACAAAGGCAAGACCAGGGAGAAGCTTGTCAACAAGCTAACCAAGACATGTGGCCAAAGAATGGTGACCAAGGAAGAAGCCAACTACCTAGCAACCTCCTCACCACCTTAGTAACCACCCCAGTGATCGTGAGCTTGGGAGACTTGCTTTGGCAGCACCCTCCATTGTGGCAAGAATTGAGGCACTGGGTGGAGGGAAAGGGGGGAGCATGCTGCCACTGACTTGGACGAGTGCCAAAGGACTAAGGTGCCCATGCGCAAAGATAAGATGGAGTTAACCCCCGTAATAGCGCGACAGCCCTTCGAAAAATGGGGCATTGACTTCATCAGACCTATCAGTCATGCAGCTCAATACTCCCAAGCACGCTACATCATTGTGGCAACGGATTACCTGACGAAGTGGGCAAAGGCACAAGCCACTAGAAGGAACGACGCTAGGACCACTGCGAAGTTTCTGTGGGAACAGGTCTTTTCACGGTTTGGTTGTCCAATCAAACTAGTAAGTGATCAAGGCGCACACTTCGTTAATGAAGTAATATCCCACCTGCTCTCAACCTTCCTAAACATTCATAGAAGGTCCTCTCCCTACTACCCTCAGGAAAATGGCCAAGCAGAGTCCACAAATAAAATCTTAGTCAACTTGCTTACTAAGGTAGTATCCACATCACGAAGAGACTGGGATAATAAATTGATGGCAGCCTTGTGGGCTTATCGGACAGCTTATAAGACGGCTGTCGGACAAACGCCCTTTAGGCTGACCTACAAGACAGAGACCATTCTACCTTTAGAGTTCTTTGTCCCTAGCTTGAGAATAGCAACGCAGGAGCATTGTGAGGGAAGAGAGGCTTGGACTAACCGCTTAGAGGAGCTAGATCGTCTCACAAAGACTCAACTTTTAGCCATCCACGCTCTGATCTGTGAAAAGGCACGATGAAAGCTGTGGTTTGACAAGCATGTCAACCAGTGCAACTTTGATCAAAGGGACCTCGTCCTACTCTACTCGGTGAAAGGGCACAAACAAAAAATGAAATTTTGAGGACTGGGACCTTTCCCGGTGCGTGCAATTAGCAGAACGAGCAATGTTGAGTTGGAGACACTCGAAGGGGAACAAATAGGCTTCTTCAATGGCAGTCGCATGAAAAAGTACTATCCTCCTTCCCATCCGTTGCACGAGCCACCGATGCACGAAGCCCCCATCACCATCTGCGTGGCCACAATTACCGAACTAACAGATCAAGATGAAGAAGCAGTAGCACCCGCCTACCTCCGAATCACGGCCACTGTAGAATTGACATACTCTTTTGATGCCCTGATCAACTAAGGGGCCGACCATAATGTCTTGACACATGACCATTGGACATGCATTGGTCAGCCTAAATTACAACCCACAAATGCGAAACTTAGCCCATTGGACACATGACCGTAATGTCTTGACACATGACCGTTGGATACGCATTGGTCAGTCTAAATTACAACCCATAAATGCGAAACTTAGCCCATTTGGGGGCAACACTTACCCTCTCTTAGGAAAATGCCAAGTGGTTGTCTCCGTCGAGTTTGGAAGTATCCCAGTCGTCTTTTATGTGTTACCAAACACTAAAGGGGCTGGTGATAAATCACTACTAGGGCGCACTTTCAAAAAGCAGACAAACTGCAATGTGGACTACAAGCTAGATCGCATTCACCTGACCATGGGCCTACTTTCAGCAAGGGCCATCTTGCGCCTTCTATAACTGCAGAACCACTATATCTAGAATTACCATGGTTTTTCAAAATCTACATGTCATCAAATTGTTAATTTAATCTGTTTTGCTAGTTACTACTAGCATGTTCGATACCACAACCTCTTGAAGAGGATCTACTACATCTCCTTCCTGAACTTGAGTAAAATGCTTGGACTTGTTCACCACTTCTTTTAGATGATTCACATTGCATGTTAATCTGTTTAGTGATCGTGAGAGAGACCAAATCATCAAAATGTAAAAACATCTTCCATACATACACAAAAGTAACAAAAGATTTCTAGGCCTTCTCATTATTAATGCCACCCAAAGTAGGTGAAGCCAAACCATCATTGTCATGCATTGAACCAATAGCTATAAGGCATTTGTAGTGCTTCTCACCTTCAAAACATACTCATTTATAGATACTTTCCTTTCTTCAAGGTATTCAACTCTTTGCTTGAGTTGAATCTTCCATGTCTTTGTATTTACTGAAAATATGTTCTCAAAGATTGTTGAAGCTACATACGAAGTTTTTGTAGTTTTGATATGTCCCAACATAGTGTTATCAATGACAATAGACAACCAATTCATTACCTTTTTGTCTTTTGCATTCCATTCTTTCCATGCTTTTAAATTTTCTACGATTGTAGAATCACTTAGCTTTGGTTTCTTTTCTTCATATGAAGCAAACTCATAGAGGCATTTTCCACAATAATAAATTTTGTCATGTGAAACTTCCATGATGGGTAGTTATTCATGTTTAGCTTCTCGATGATAGGATTTCCATAGTTCTCAACCATTATGATAAAACTAAGTACTAGATAGCAATGAAGTCTTTTGTAATCTTTCACAAAATGTACACATTAATAAAGTAGGTAGTCTTTTTCGCTGATTACTCACAATAATACATACAATCTGCAACTTGTTTGTAGACAAACCTTGTATTCACTTCTTGAAAGCACCTCAAAAGTTACAAATTTGAAATCTACAAACTATATACCAGAGAATGACTGAACATATCGAGATTACAATATGCCCTAAAACTATTGTGTACAACCCTGCAGAGCTAAAATGGGGCCTGGAATAGTCTCAAATGGCCAAAGGCACAACCAAAAAGCCTCAAAGCACTAATTTGTAGAATATATACCATTCTACTTGCTCACCAAATCTTATATCAATATGAGATTTTTGCTCTGTCTTGCTTCTTGGTGCCTCCATAGACACTATTGAAGGGAAAGAGAGACAGAATGGAAGAGATTCTTACCAATTGCTTACTTGCTTGAATCCTTATTCCTTCTCCTTTATTTGAACCTTCAAAATCAACCTCTCTCAAAGGTTTCACTCTGATATAATGTCATGAATTGCATGGTGGTGGGGACTTGCTTGAGCTATTGCATTAAACACACATAATATACATAAAAGGAAGCTTAGTCAAGAACATAAGAAGAGAGATGGAGGCCAAAACATTTTCTTGCTGGTTCTTCTTTCTTCTTCCTCACACAACATAATGTACACAAAGTATAGATATGATATATTATAAAGAAAAGTGGTCTACTAAGTCAATTAGCACATAATTAAGTATACTAATCGATTGGCACTATAACAATATTGAATGTAGGTAGGTGTAACAAACTAAATAGAATAAGTGATAAGTCAATGGCCATGTGAGAATTATAATGACTACCAACGTGCTAAGTATAAATATACAGACCTATCTAACCAAGTGGACAAGATCATCAATGTTTGTACGTGTTAAGCTTACCATCTCAACACTTCATCCAATTTGGCAATGATTACCTCTCACATAGCCCATACATCCTTTTTTCTCATCGATCTATCAATTCATCTCCCAAACCACATAAAAGCAAGAATGAACAAATCGATGAGGATGTAGTGAACTCACTACTTGTGAGAGCCGATTTTAAGACACAATTTAAAGCATAAAAGTGGCATAGGAGTTGTAGAAGTGGTAGTTTTGGTGAAAAATGTGTCGATCATAGATCAAGGAACATTAGGAGAAATATGGACTCTCTTTTTTGCCCCTTAAGGAGTGAATAAACAAATATAGGCCTAACCAATGAGAGAGCTGGGATTCCAGATTCATGTAACATGAATCTTCTAGCCATATCTTGGACCAAATCTTCCCTCAGCAACAATAAAATAAGGGAAAAGGGGAGTACAAAGCTGTCACTTCTTGGAGGTTTGTGCCTCAAATTTTCATTTTCTTATTTTTTATGTTTGACTTTTCTTTTCTTCCCTTTTCAGTTTCCCCCTCTTTCTTAGGCGGAACTCAAATTTGTCATATCTCTTTCCCCGCTTCTTCTTTCCTGACGAAATTTTACAGCCTCACTGTTGCTTGCCCTGTCTAAAACCCTGTAAAATTTCATTTGCTTTGCACAAGCACAGAGAGAGTTTCATGTGTTTTATGAGAGCAGAGCTTGTTTTACCAAAGCCCTAAGATTCTTTTCACAAAACTCTACATGTATATTTTTCTCTTCCATAGATGTTCTATGGTAAAGTTTTATCTCGTTTGGAGAAAACCTGTGCAAGTTATGTGCATTCTCTGACATGCAATTTCTTTTGTTTTGATGCTCTAGGAGTCTCTTACAGTCAAGAATAGTGATATTTTGAACACTCAACTTCTTCTTCAACATCTTAGGGTTTCTCTGTAAACAAAGTTACAGGTATATTGTCTTGTTTTTTTGTTGCTCCACTATTAAATTTTATCTCGTTTAGACAAAATGTATACAAGTTACATGCATACTGAGCTTTCCTTTGTTTTTTTACTCCAAGAATCTCCGAGGGTGAAGAACAATAATTTATTAAGAACTCAACTTCTACAACATCTTTGGGATTTTGAACACTCAACTTCTTCTTCAACATCTTAGGGTTTCTCTGTAAACAAAGTTACAGGTATATTGTCTTTTTTTTTTGTCGCTCCACTGTTAAATTTTATCTCGTTTAGACAAAATATATACAAGTTACATGCATATTGAGCTTTCCTTTGTTTTTTTACTCCAAGGATCTCCGAGGGTGAAGAACAATGATTTATTAAGAACTCAACTTCTACAACATCTTTGGGATTTTGAACACTCAACTTCTTCTTCAACATCTTAGGGTTTCTCTATAAACAAAGTTACAGGTATATTGTCTTGTTTTTTTGTTGCTCCACTGTTAAATTTTATCTCGTTTAGACAAAATGTATACAAGTTACATGCATACTGAGCTTTCCTTTGTTTTTTTACTCCAAGAATCTCCGAGGGTGAAGAACAATGATTTATTAAGAACTCAACTTCTACAACATCTTTGGGATTTTTTGCAGAGAAAGCCACAGGTATATTGCCATTTTTTACTACTGTTCCATGGTTAAATTTCAACGCATTTGGACAAAGCCTATATAAGTTATATGTATGCGTTGACCCAATATTTCTTTTGTTTTTGTACTACAGGAATCTGTCAGTGAAGGAACAATGGTCTTGCTATAAGTCAACTTCTTGTTCAACATATCTAGGGATCTTTGTGAAAGAAATTACAGGTACAATGTTTCTTTTTTAAATTGATCCATTTAAATTTAATTTCATTTGGAGAGAACATTTGCAAATTATACACATGTTGATAGGTAACTTTTGTATTTGGTTGTTACAGATGTCTTCACGGAGGAAAAATATCAGTAGCATACTTGCAGTGGAGGTCTTCAACAGGAAAGATAATGGCAGTAATTGGATTTGTGATAAGTATTATAAGTTGGATTGGATTTTGATGCACCCAAGTACTCGAGGGAGTTTCAAGGTCAAGCGCAAGGATGCAAACCCTAGCAAACATTGGAAAGGTAGAATTCTAGAGTTCAAAAAAGTGTTTAATGGCACAAGTGCAGTAACAGAAGTGTTGATTCAACATGTTTATACGCATAGACAAATCTCTGTACACGACGAGAACAACATTGCAAATTATAAACAAAACAGTAAGTTGTTAAATTTTATCATTGATTATTCTTTTGTATCAGAGTTGTTTTTAAAAGTCTTTGCAGTATTCTAATTCAGTCTTGTTTGATTGACAGCTCTATATCCATCGACTTTGCATGAATGGCAGAATGTGGAATGTTTAAGCGGCAAGATACATGTTTGGCATGAAGAGATAGGTTATTTGATCTATGATAATACCTCTACAAGTCAACTTGCCACTCAAAATTTCTTTTTTTATAATTCATTGTATGTGGTAGAAAGCCAGAGATTGCAGCATGTCCCATTGCCGCCATTGTCTAGTGGTGAATGGTTCATTGGTAGCTTGGAGTTATCAGGAGCTTGCAAGTCGAAGATAAAATCTGACATCAATAGTGCTATGAAACCCACCACAGGCTCCAAAGATGTGCATCTTAGTTGGTTTATTCCATTCTCATTGTTTGCACATTTGTTTGGTTCATGTGATGTTTTGAAAAAAACAAAGATTACTTATCAATGCAAGTGTCCATCCGAGGAATGGATGAGTCAGCTATTGGGTGAGTCTTGGGAAGTCAAAAGAACACATTTTGATGATACGATTGAGTGCACGGTCAACCAATCTGATATTACATTCAGGTAAAACTTTTTTACTACTTTACATACCTTGATTTAATTGGCATAGGTCTCGCTTAGATGAATTGTTATGTTAGTCGCATTAATCGCTTACCATTATTTTTGTTTTTATTACAGGTATTTCATTGCTAGACAAACTCTGTGCGTTCGCTTTCGATATAGAAGATGACGACTTTTGCGAGGGGAGTGGATCAGCTTGGATCAAGATATCCGAGATGACACATACAGCGCTCGTAGATGTGGTAATCTTGTGGAGTGGTCATAATCCTTTCGTAGTCAGTGCAGAGAGTCATTGGCCCATTTATTTTCTGAGACAAGAAATCCAATTAATGTCCAGTGAGCCCCTCTACAACTTCTATTTCAAGTTAGATAATAGAAAAGTCAGGACTCGTAGTGAGCAATCCATGACATGTAAACAATGTGCTTCTCCACATATCCTTGAGATAGTGGAATCCTTGTAAAAAAAACTTTATAAAGAGCGAATACATACATTTTTTGAACTTCTGAGTACTTTAAATTTTAGTTTACTGTGATCCAAGCGTGCGATAATACATACTGTAATTACTCAATCGTGCAGTTAAAAATCATAATTAAATTGCAGGTTAGAGGTCTATAATCTAGAGAATATTGTCTTTGCACAATGATATATTGTAGCGCATCTATGCTGCTCGTTTCTTACATTTTAATATTAAATTGGATCCAAAGGGAATTTCAATGCCTTTTAGATTTATTTTCTTTAAAAAATTATATTTTTTCTCTCGTTAGACTTGAATATACTCAGTGACCCAAACATATTCGAGGATATAATAATGTAGAACGAAGCGTTTGTCTGTATGAGTAATTTTAACAATGACTTTAAAGTACTGAAATAAAGAAACTAAGGTAAGAGTTTTAATTTGAAACTTTAGAGTTAATAACTTTATAAAGAACCTTTATTTAAAACCCTAGACACATAAAAGCTATAACTCCAAACTCATTTTCACTTTCATTCTCCACTTCCCTACACTTGTGCTCTCATTCCTTCTCTCTTTGTGTGCCATGGCTACCACTCCCGCCTTCGCCGCATGGATCAGTTCCACATGCTACGCGCACATAGGGGACCAGATATACCCTAGGTTTTGCGTGACCTTGAGTCTAGAGAGCTCGCTTTCTGCTGTAGACCCTGACTCTAGTATACTAGCATCGTTTTGTGATGCAGTGAACCCTCTCACTAGCTCTATTCCCGACTCCACTCTCAGGTGGGTTCCCATGGATTTTTTGTATAGTTTGTGTGTCGGATCCAGCCATGCAAAGGTGATAAGTCAAGCCCTGGTGCATGTGGGGCAACATCTCCGCGCTAGAGCAGTGCCCACCTCGTCACAGGCCCCCACGTCACGATGGATCTCATTGAGAGGAATGCCGCCTTTGCCATATATGTTATGTGCACTGAGGTGCAAGAGGATAGTGACGAGGACATCGACGCACCCTCTCGCCCACTATTAGAGTACTTTGAGAGGGAGCCTGAGGAGATCACTCTCGATCTGAGTGTTGAGGCAGCACAGAGCTTGGCCATTGTGCACCCACCTCCCTGCCCTAATGAGATGCCCACGAGCGAAGAGCCACCCCTCTCTTCTCTCCATGCTATCACCATCGAGGGGGTGGAATATCTACTCATGCATGATGTGCTAGAGTTGTTGGAGCTTAGGGAAGAAGAACTATACTGTATCATGGGGCGTGATGCACCTAGTGATTTCATAGATTTTGATTTACAAGATGCCCCACCACATGTTGATGAGGTGGCTCGTTATGATGGCACAAGCATCGATGACATCTCTGCCATTGTGAGCATCCAGGAGTAGATTGAGGATGCAGCGCCACAGTATCAGATCTCTGATGAGGAGTTCGAGCGGTTACAGGAAAGCCTTTTTGGTCCTCGACCCGACTATGCAGTGCCTACCCAGGAGAGAGACGAGGGCAGCCCAGTGGCAGGAGCAAACCTGGATGCTCCATTACAGCGGCAGATAGATAATGCAGAGAAGGTAATGTTCTCGATTTCATATGAAACTTAACCAGTAGGGCCTCTAGGGCATCGGGAGCACACACATGTGTTTTTGTCGGGATCGGGCCCCCAGATGTGCCCTGGCCGGAGGCTCGCGTCTGGGGGACCTGAATCTGCCTCTAGGGCATCGGGAGCACACACATGTGTTTTTGTCGGGATCGGGCCCCCAGATGTGCCCTGGCCGGAGGCTCGCGTCTGGGGGACCTGAATCTGCAGATTCAGGTCCCCCAGACGCGAGCCTCCGGCCAGGGCACATCTGGGGGCCCGATCCCGACAAAAACACATGTGTGTGCTCCCGATGCCCTAGAGGCCCTACTGGTTAAGTTTCATATGAATACGATTTATATATCTTCAGCACACTCCATGCATAGTGAGTCTGATACTGAACTTGAAGGAGTACGTTGGGCAGCTTGTCAACGACATTATTGTATTTCATAAGACATGCTCCCCTGCTTTTGCCAAGAACTTCTTGAAGTTGAGGGCACTAACAAAGGTTGGGCCCTTCAAGACCATCCCGACCAACTCCAGCCTGGAGAAAGTAGTGTTGCTTCGACGTTCGAAGCTTCTCTACTTATTCACGAGTACTAGGTCTGGCCCACTTTTCTCCATGGTGGCCCGTGGCATGGTTGCCGGTGTTGAAGACCCCACTGTCATTAGACAGGAACTATTGGGGCAAAATGTATTGTTGCCTATGATCAAGAATAGCTCTGACCATGGGGAGCCTAGCTCCAAGAAGCCTAGGAGAGAATAGATGTACTTATTGCCTACTGATATCGCATCGCTGATGTACTGCACTTTGTAATCTTCTCTTCAAGTAATGAAAACTGATGTTTGTTGGATTCGCGTGCAATGTAGTTTGTGATACGTGTCATTTACTTTTTTTTTTAACTTGAATGTTACATTTATTTGTCGAATTTATATGTAACACGATTCGTACCCTAAATTTAATACACAGTGCTTTATAGAATTCGTGCGCAACATGTATTTGTTCGAACGCATGTAACGATAACTCAACGACATAAATAAAATAAATATCAAGCAACTAAACAAAAATAAGACGCGCCAAAAACTTTGTATTTGTATTAATAACAATTTTACATGGGGTCCATTACAACCAAGGCTTTACAAAATGTCTTCAGAAGCTACATTCCATGTGCTTTTGAGTTGTACACCTCTATCCTTGCTGACCTCCGCGAGGACTATCTTTCCATCGCCGAAAGAACCTGACTATCCGCAGATCCCTGTCGGTGACAGTGACCCTCCTTGCATGCACCGCTGCATAGACTGAGTCTCCAAATAAGTCGATGAGGTAGGCTTCAGCAGCTTCTTGTAGTGTGAGGAGGGCCTGGGCAGTCCAGCGATCCGGTTGTTTCGCGCGTGATGTATCTGGAAACTGGATCCTGTTGTTCCTGATCAGTATGCCCTCCATGATCTCCCGCACCAACTTCTGGAATGGAGCCTTCGGTATCAGGAGGTGAGTGGTCTTCTGGTAGTGGCGGATCTCGTGAAGAGCCACTGTGCCTGGCTTCCATCGACGCTTGCGATGCTGGCGTGGTGGTGGTGGTGGTGGAGCTGGAGGATGTGGCTGCCGTATGGAATTTCCAGGGGGGTATCTCCGGGCCGCTTGCTTGGTGCGTACCATGTCTTCTAGGAGAGAGAACTCAGAACTCAAAAGTGAAATGTGTAAAATGAGGTGAAACTTTAAACTTATAGCCAAACTTTTCAAAAACCCTAAAATTTCAATTAATGAATCCACGCTTAGGAAAAATATCACCAGTGCTCCGATTCACATGAAATTTTACCTGTAGGCTCCTCAAGGACACATCAACCACCCAAACAGACGCGAGCCTCCGGACAGGTGACCCAGAGGCTTCTGATGGGGCCAAATTTTTAATATAAATGAGTTTTTCTAATGCCCAGCATGAGGGTGAAGTTTTACCAGATTCCGATTTATAAATTTGACCGTTCAATCTTTTTTTGAAAATGCGTTAACTGCATTATACTGCACTAATAATGTATTGTCAACCTCGCAACTGTAGATTAAATGTATTGATAATGAGTGTGCGCAACTGCAGATTAAATGTATTGTCAACCTCGCAATGCGAAACATTGGAAACTTAAAAATTGACAAAAAATAAATCATGGGTAAAATGGAATATCGCATATCAGATATACTGTTGCCAAACCACTAAATATAGTAAGGATATAGTGCATCGGCCCATGTACAACTGATCACCGACGTGTACGTGGTTGCACATTGAATTTATCCTCAACAAAACTACTTACAAAATTGGAAACTTGAAAATTCACACAATGCGAAACATGGTCAAAATAGAATATCACATATTGGATTTAGCATTGCAAAACTATGAAATACACAGTAGATAGTGCATCGCACCAAGTACAACTAGAGCTAGGGAAAATTTAGCTCCATTTTGCAGGCCACTACTATTAAATACTTGAAGGTCTACTGGAAAGATAACCCAAAACTAAGCTCCTTACAATCTACAACCAAACCTGAGCTAAAAACATAGATCCAATTACAAGGTAGCTTCTCAAAGCATATTGTTGACATTAAGATTAAATGCATCCTTGTTATTGTGGATCCTGCGAACAAGAACCAGATCTATGGGCTTAATAGTGATACGTCGGGCATGAATGGCTAAAAGTTGACCATCACTCATTAGATCAATCAAGTAGCTTTCAACTGCTTCTTGGAGAGCAAGCAAGGCTTGGCTTGACCATCGCCCCACATTCCTTGCCTGGTTCCTCGAAAAGAACTTGTGATGATGCCCTGACTATAGATCTTGTAGTATTTCTCGCACCAACCTGGAGAATGGTGTCTTAGGAATAATCAAGTCGGCACTCTTCTGGAATTTCCTTATCTCGCATAGCGCAGCTGTGCCTGGTCTCCATCTTCGCTTTTTATGTGTTGGAGGGCGTGTATTACGAGCTGGAGCAGTAGTCGGAGGTGGAGCAGCTGGAGCATGTGGACCACCATTTCTGGACAATGGCGAACCATCATTATCGACCATACTAGGGCCACCATTGTTGGCCACAGTAGCGCCACCATTATTGGCTGCAGTAGGGCCACTGTTATCGGTCACCAGGGGATCTTTGTCACTCACAGTACGCTCACTAGATTCGGAAGAGTGTTGAGCTCTTGCTCTCGCAGGCGCCTTTTTGATAGGAAGCTTGGAACGTGCCATGGCTGTGATGATGAAGGATAGAAAGGTGGAGGGTAGAGTGGAGAGCAATGGGAAAAAATGAAAGGAGAGACGACTTAAATACGAAACTTTCAAACTTACTGTGGTGTAAATGAATTTTAAATTTATCATTTCATTTCATTTCTCCACCCCATCCCTACCTCTCTCTATCTCTTGACACCCCCCTCATGGCCCCCCCTCTCTCTCTAGGCCAATGAATGTTCCAATGATTGGAATTTTCATATCTTTGTCTTAGGATTTCAAAATCGACTTTTCATAATTAAAAAACAAAGTTCGAAATCGACTTTGAAAAATATAGTGACAAACCTTTGAAATTTTAAAGAAAATTTATAAGACATCTCATGTTAGAGATATGAGTATTGATGTGTCATATCCTTGGGACTTGTGCTCTCTTGTGGACTCTAAATGCATCAAAATTATTATCTTTATCTAGGTCTCCATTTTTTGCCATCTCTCTCTTGGGTTGCCAACCATTCTGTGTGCCGTTGTCTAGCTATGCTGTTTTCATATCTTGCTTTTCTCACTTCATATATTGCCCTACTTATAGATTCTGCTTGAGATGTTTTGGACTTCTTTTCTTTTTCCTCGTATCGTATCTCTAGTCTCCTATACCACCATTGGAATAATTGCCTCATAGAATTGGAATCATTGATGCCACCTCCATGATCAGTTGCCTTTTGAAAAGCACAGCGAGCTTGCCAGTGAGATGTTTCCATGCCTTGAGTTGACCATATTGCCAAACTTCCTTGATCTGCAAAGTATGGACCATGTGCTTCAAGTATATGCTGCACAAGAAAAGAGATTAGAAACACAAAGTAATTCGAAATGATGATTTTTTTTTGCAATGGTGATAATACTGACCATGTAGTGTGTTATGCTATTTGTAGTCCATGCCTCCACCATGGACTTATGAAATTTAGCAGCTGTCTCTTTAAATGCATTGGCATCACCATCCATAAACCCCAACTTCTGTAAGAGAGCTGCTAATCTATCTAGGTGTATCCACACTTCTGCCTTCGCAATCCTCGTTCGTCCCCCATTGCTCCAATCTGAAACAGCAAGGTGCAACTTTTTCCATGCTTCGTACTTCTCTGGTTGTTTTACTAGTATATTGCCTTCCTCATCTCGAGGTGGAGATAAAAACTTCCTAGCCTTGGGTCCACCAAAGCACGGTTTACAAGGAACATTTCCACTCTTCCCCAATTTTTTCTCATCCTTTTTTATTTCTACTTGGCCTCCGTGCAATCCAACTTCAGAGAGGACTTGTTCTACCTTCTTGCATGTAGCATCAGATTCTGACACGGGCTGCATCTTGTATGCAAAGCATATATATTCATATACTAGCTTCTCAATTATTCTAACCAAACAATGCAATGTGCAAAAGTGAACCCTTTGTTAGTGGTATTTCCAAAATAGGGCGCCAGTTTGGATCCACTGGAATTAGCATTCCATTTCTCATGACTTTCTGATCACGTGTCGGAGCACCCTGTTGTCCTGCCTTGGCAAGCCATTCTTTCTTTCCATCTTTCCCTTTCTTCCTAGTTTGCATGCAGTATATGCACGGAAATTTTGCATTTGCTGCATTTGATAAACCAAACATACACTTCAATGTTTTTAAATCACCTGCAAGATGCCATTCAACTTGATAGTCCCCAAATCCCTCAACGTGTAAAACTGCTCCATTATTTTGCTGTTGAATAACACTGGGTATATTAGTGAGGTTAAAAAAAACTTTAAGTACTTCATGGTCCTCCTTTGGTACTTCAAATGCTGCAAGCCACCATATTTCATTCTCCGATTGTACACTGAAGTATAAAGGATGTTTTTCATCGATGTTGGGATCCAATGCTCAATTCATAAGTGTTATACTCACACGCTCAAGTTTTTGCCCCTTGATAATCTCACTCTCATCAAGTTTGAGGACAAACTTAAGCTTGCCTCTACATTCTTCCATAGACATATTGTAAAACTTGACCATAGCAATCTGAACCCTACATATATCCAATACAAAGTTGTTGGATGCATTCAATACAAAGGCAACTTCTTTGGAACCATACTTTAATATGTGTGTGTGTTCCAGATGTGTAGGCTCACCAATTAGTTCTAAAACTTTCTCATTTAGTTGTTTTCGAGCCTTCTTCACGTGAAATGGTTTTGGCAGAGGCATTACTCGCTTAGTATTGAAAACTTGCTTAAAACCTGTATCCAATTGTTGATAGAGCATACTATATGACTCAGAACTCATTCCCACCTTGTCACATAATCCCTGAGCATCTGTAGTAGTAAACAAGTTGCTCACATCCCTAAGACGTTCACTAGCAACACCATCCACAATGTCCCTGAATTACAATTTTCCAATGCATTTTTTACCATATTCTTGCTAAGGACTTTGGCAATAGTATCATTCTCTGCATGAGGAAACATATTTCTCATTGTAGTAGATTGAGCATATATCCGTCTATGATATTGTCCACTTCCTTTGGCTAATTGGCCAATTGGTTTAACGGATCAGATGCGCCGACGTGCCTCTTTGGTTTTTAAAGTGGGCCCAATCTCCAAAGTTTTTGTGAGCTTCCTCTCTATGTTTCGATTCTCCTTCTCCAAGTCATTGACTTTAGACTGTAACTCCATATTCTGCACGTGTGTAGCATGCATAGCATCTTCAATGACAGACATTGCTTGTTGTAGGTTCTGGTTCTCTCTATCCTTCTCAGCCAATAATCTATCCTTTTCCATCAAAGACTGCATATTCCCTTGTAATCTTGTCTGCATATTTGTCAAGGTTTAATGAGCCCCTGCTAATCCTTGTGTGACAAGTCTGCATGTGTATCCATACAATCCTTCATTGCCTTCACAAGCAAACTTTACAAATGATGTAAGCCCTTCAAATTGTGGTGGCCTTCGAGTGAGTGGATCGGGTGGATAAATGCACCCATCAACCCAAAGGTCCACATTTTTTTCCCCTGCATTTCTTTCTTGTTGCATCCTGCATCTTATTGCATCATCTCTTTCCACAGTTCTTTTGAACATTGGTGCATATTCATCCTCCAATTGAAAGTGAATATCTCTCTTTCTCTTGGTACATCCTGCACCTGCATTCTACAAAAAAAAAAAGTATGCAAATGTTAACTTGGATTAACATTCAAATCGCAGAACTACACCCCTTTGATTCACTATATCTGTGTTTTTTTAAAAACCCAGTTGGTTCTTGTCTCTTTCTCTTGCTTTCAGTCTTGATAAACCCTAATCAACCCCTAATCAGCCTGTAATCTTGGCTTTTAATCTACCTCTAATTAGCATCAAATCTTATCTTCTGTTCTATCCAAAATATTCTCTCTCTCTCTCTCTTTCTCTCTCTCTCTCTCTCTCTCTCAACAAAAATTCATCAAGGAAACCCTAAACACATTCATACTGAAGCTTGGCTAGTGGAAAACAATAACATCATCTTATCTTCTACCCTAATTTACTATCTGTCACTCTATCACTTATTTTCTTTGTTCATCTCACACAGTCCTCTCTGTCCCCCCCTTCTCCCCTCCTCTCTCTCTCTCTCTCTCTCCCCCTCTCTCTCTCTCTCTATGAATTGATGCTTAAGGACTGAACAACAACTGTGAAGAATAATAACATCACAAAGATTAAAAAAATAAAGATACCTCCATTATCACTGGATTGCTTGTAGTATAGACTGTTGAAGACAGAGATTTCTTACTGCATATTTCTGAAGAGGAAGATGGCTTGTAGCAGGGTAGAGTGTGTTGTAGATAGAGATTCTTTGATTTCAACAAATGGTATCAAAACTACTCCTCAATGCTGCTTCAGAAGAACTCGTATGCAAGAAACCATATTCTGGAGGGAAAGAGAAGAATGCAAAAAATTTGGGACAAAACTAGAGCTTTCTGAGGGAATGAAAAAATGCCCAAAAATAGGTATATACTTGTCCAAAAAAGATGAAAATTTACAAGGAAACTCTCGAGTCAAAAAGGTGTCTCTGGGTAAAAAATAATCTTAAAATATTATGTGTACGTCATTTTATATCATTTTTTAACTTCCACCCTTTTAAGAAGCGAGAATGAGAATGATTGAAAAGTCATGAGGGCACTAAAGAGGGCATTAAAGAATGATTGGCTGCGTTTTTAGAAAAAATAGAATTGTATTTTTTTAGTTATGAGGATTTTGAGAAAAAATGACATTATCCTGCAGTTTGGGAATAAAATAATAGGTGAAATCTATTGAAAACACAAAAATGAGATTTGCTTGATTGTAGAAGATCTCTTTTTATAATATTATTTTGGAATCTCTTTTTAGAGAGAGAGAGGTGAGAGAAACCCCTTAAGGGGCAAAAAAGAGAGTCCATATTTCTCCTAATGCTAGAGTTTTTCTAGGTGGATTTTGATGTTGAAAATCCAACGCAAGTATCAGTTCGTTGATCAAGGTAATTTGACCCCCCATTTAATGGCTGCAAGGTTTGACATTATAAAACAACTACTTGATTCAAAAGTCGAAAATAGCATCCAAGAGGCTAGGGTAATAGTTTATGATGCCAAGAACATGCCTGTGTCTTTAGATTTCAATTTCAAGTACATTTGGACCTTTGATTTTAAGCAAACCTTATTGATAGTGTGAACCTAAGGAAAATGAACCAGCTAATTTGTAAGTTAGTGTTAAGGAGGATTAAGAAGCCTCAAAATGAAGAAAACTAAATGTGATGGGGGGAAGGGGCACATTTTTTGGCGCACCCCTTCATGGTCCCAAAAATTTGATTTTTTATCAGATCAAATACAAGGAATAGCTTGGGCCATAGCTTTCTGCAACTTTTTACTCTAAATCGTCACAACAAGCAAGAGAAATGATGCGCTGAATAAAAATATCAAAATCTAGTTGTTCTTTCAACTCCTTCTCTCTCGCCATAATTGTTGTTCATATGGATTGAGAGTATGAGGAGGAATGGGTGCCAGATCATAGCAAGATGCAAGGAATGGAGCAAAAAAGCACAAAGGTGAGCATCAATGGTTGTGTGATGGCATCTACAGCCCCGTTTTTCGAAATAAAATGCATCACGTGTGCGGGATTTAGTGTAAGTACTGATTTGTTACATATTATGTCATATCACTTATGTTTATCGTGAAAAATGGTTGAAAATGCTTGAGTTATGTCTGCTAATTTTTGAAATCATAAAAAACTCAGTCGGTTTTAGTTGTTTACATATTTGAGATGCAAGATTTACTATGAAAATTGAAATTTTGTTGGATTTTGAGGGTTTGATATTGTTCACATGGAATAATAATTAATATGTTGATGGACCACAGTCCATACTAGTCATATAAATAAAAAATAAAAAATTAGGTATTTATATTCAATAAATGAAAAAACCATTAATAATAATCTTTTGAAATGAGAAAAATTAGAGAAATTTTAGTTTTAGTACATGAAAATTTACAAAAAATTAAGAGTGTATAAGTGGATGTATAATGAGAGTAGGACATGAGAATTTGCCTCAACCTACCTCCATTTATGTGTGAAAAGTACATGTTTACTACTTATTCATATAGAAATTATGACAAAACCCTTTTACACTTATGCACAAAAGCAAAACCTAAGCGGTAGGGAAAAAAAAGGCTAAAATGAGATAAGATTTGAATAAGTTTTGATTTCATTGCATATTATGGTATATAGGCTTTGGTTTATTTAATTTTGAAGAGGAATAGTAGCATGGGTTACCCAGGTACTATCCCTTTGCAACACAACATAATGTTAGGGAAAATAAATCATGGAAAGATTGTTTTTGCATAATACTTAACTGATTTATGATTAAAGTTATTTGAGCACAATGAGTCATACATGTTGTAGTTGCATTTAAGCATAGTGTCAAAAGAAAAACTCCTAGATGCATAGCACCTCTATACCTAGTTGTGATCAACACTGAGTGTGTGAGGTTCCTTTGTTGTAAGATAGTACCGTGATCTTTGGAGAGATGGTATGTGAGATTGTAATATTTTTGAATCGTTATATACATCATGAGAGGATTTTGTCATGTTTGTTCTTTATGTTTGAAACACTGCATCTTATGGCCAATCCTTTGGGTGTAGGAGAGCCATAGAAGCCACAACAATCAACTAGGGGATGCTCTATTTGTGTGTATAACGAGGTATTAGTCACCTATATGTATGGGATACTCACTCTACTTCTTGGAGTTGAGATGGGCAGTATGTTGGACTGCAATTTGAAAGTCATATCTACAAACATATTAGTTAGATTAATTATTTCATATTATCTAGATGCTCTTGTGGCCATGAGGCCGTGGGGGTTGTTTGGTGTGTGTAGGAGCTCAACTAGAGCCTTAGAGCCAATGTTCGGACCATTTTTTGTCCCAATACTACCTTACCTTCTCCTTCCATACTACAAAGTGAACTCCACGATTAGTGTGATGGTACTCCATCCACATCCTCTACTCCATACCTCCCAATCCAATCTATAAGCACTTGATTTGTGAGAGGAAATGCAAAGTAAAAGAAAGGCCACCATACCCCTCCTCCAATCCACCTCTCATCCAGGAACATGAAGAAGAGAAGAGCACATACAAAGAAGGAGCTTCACCTCCCAAGTCCCTCACTCTCACTCTCACCCTCCCTCACTCTCAAGATGGAGCACAAGTAGATAGAATAGAAGCAAGAAGAAGAGGCATGATCTTAAGTTTGCACACCACAAGAATGAGCTTATCCATTCACTTATTGGTTTTTATACATGGGGTTTGGAGTTAGGCCTTCCATTGAAATTGGGCACCCATCCCTCCTATTTGATTCTAGTCTTTCCTAAATTATGCATACATATAAGATTACATCAACAGTCTCACGAAAGTGAACTGCACCCTTGTTGAGCTACGGGTCTTTTTACTCCGTGGAGAATATTACAACTTGCATGGGCTCTACATTCAGATTCCAAAATAATATCACAGTTAATTCTATGATTGCAACATTTGATCAAAAATTATATGCCTTATACCCTTCACTTGATTTGTGTTTCTCTTCATTTTTTCACCTTTGCATGTCTTTAAGGATTTTCTTTGTTGTCTTGTTGTCTTTTGCCCTATGGTTAATATCTTCTATGTTAGGTACCACATTGAAGATGGTAGATAGACTCTTAGTCTCAATGCTTAATATTATTTGGTACTTTTTAATAATGCGTAAGGAGCACCCCTATATGGATTCACCCTAAACTTTAGTTTTCATTCAAGGCTCTTAATAGAATAAAGAAACACTGGGTCACCTTTTTGAGAATCTCTTTGTTTAATATGCTTGTCAAACCAAGCCTTCTTTGAGCTTTCTCTTGCAAATGAGAGCATGTGTTGTTGGTAGTCTAGTTTTGAATAACTGTTCTAGTTCCACCAAATAGTTGGTCTAAGCTTCTTAACCTTCCCATCTCTCTTGCATAACCAATTTTAATCTTAGGATAGAGAATTCAACTAGCGCGATGGCATTAGTGTCGTATGTTAGTTTAAATGGATTTTGGCTAGTTTCAGTCTTGTAGGCTCTACAATAGGCACACAATGCTACCATAAATTTATCGTCCTACTCGCTTTGAGGCGCTAAGGGTATCTTGATTAGCACATTGATCATAATCTTCTTTATTGCTTCGACTTGTCTATTTGCTTGCAGATAGTAGGGGAAAGATTTTCGGTGGATAACCATAAAGTGGAAAACAAGTGTGTGATCACTCATTAATGAAAGGTGTACCTTGGTCACTCACAATCTCAATGGGGAAATCAAATTGTGAGATTACCTACTCCCATAGGAATTTTTTTGATATTCATGTATCATTCTTTTATGTGGCTCTAGCTTCAATCCCCTTGGTCAAGTAATCGATTGGCGATAATGATATACCTAGCCTGTGAATGCGGAAGTGCAAGGATTATGGGTCCCACAAAGCCTATCATTATTCAAAAGGTTGGCATGCTATTACAATTATAAATTCTATTCGGTCTTTCATTATAGGCACCTTTTATGTAATGGCATTTATCACTATGTTTTGAAAACTTAGCTACATTGCAAAAAAGGGTGGGCCACCACAACTGAGACTACATAATCTTATGAGTAGTAGAATATTCATCAAAATGATTTCCTACAACTCTTACATATGCTTCAACTAAAATTTCATGTATCTCATGCTCATAAGCACACTGTCTCAAATAATTAGCGTTGGCCTAATCGATATAACTACAGTAAGGTGCTCTTTAACAAGATCATCTTATCTAGAAATTCTAAATAAGTGTGCATGTGAGAGGTCATTCAAAATGCCATTCTTTTTAGGTTCTCTACTAGGTACTTGATACAAATTATCAACCATATAGTTTTGTTTGCCTTTCCTCACAACCATTGAGAAATCAAATTTGAGTAGGAGTAGCAACCATTGAGCTATGCACCCTATAGCATATGGGTTGTTTACAAGGTACAACAAAGCTTGGTGGTCCACAAAGAAAGTAAACAATATTGCTAATAAATAATGTTGAAACTTCTTTACTAAAAACACACTACTAGTCCTTTCCTTTTGGGGATAAAAGCATTCCTTTTAGTATCTGTGAGTTATCGGCTAGTAAAGCTCATTGGATAATCTTGATTGTGTTCTCCATGCTGACCTAGAACCACTCCTATGGCAAACTTTGAGGTATCAATGTGCACATGGAAGGTCACACTCTAGTTTGGGGCTTGTAAAATTGGCATTGTTATCAGAGCCTTTTTTAGAGCTTTGTAGGCATATTGAAATTCATTAGTCCACTCGAGAACAATTAATAGTTGGTGCAAAGGTCAAGCGATCAATGCATAGTTTAACACAAACCTTTGAATACTATTTCATGCAGCCAAGAAAACATTGAACCCCTTCTAAGTCCATTAGAGGTGGTAGATTGACAATAATTAAGACCTTTGAGAAGTCAGTTACAATGCCATTCTTAGAAATCATGTGCCCTAGGCTAGAATTAGAACTTCAAAGGGTTCAAGAAGAGATTATATTACCTACAATATTAAAAGACAACTTGAAGCTTTTCAAAATATTCAAACCAATTCATATACACAAAGAGATCATCCATGAACACTCCAACAATTTTTGGAGTATGTCCTACAAAATGCTATACAGGAAGATGGTGAGAGTATTGGCTAGTTTCGAATGGCATTGCTATATATGCAAACACTCCCCACTCGATTGCAAATGCCATATTGTGCCTATTGTTTAGTTGAAGTAGTGCTTGGTTATAGCCTGAAAATCTATTAAGGACTCTATAAGCCTTTCTTCTTGCAACCCTTTCCAATATGTATTCTATATAGGGTAGTGGGTAATTGTCTTTCTTTATTGTTACTACATTGATTTTTTTGGTTTATGCACATTCTAATTTATTTGTTATCCTTTAGCATGACGAGGATAGATAAAACCCAGTAAATGAATCTTGCATTTAGGAGCTTTCCTATTTCGTCTTTAATAGTGTGCACATGCTTAGGATTCATTGCATAAGGGCACTGTCTTAAAGGCACTGCAAGTGGCACCATGGGAGTGACGATGCAAGAGTCAATGCCTTTGAGTTCTTTAATTGACCAAGTGAATATATCCGCAAATTCTCTCAATTGATTTACAAGATTTGTTTCCTCATCCTCAATAAGATCATCAACTATATAAAGACTAGTCTAGGCTTTGTGCCCCCTTCAAGTAAATTGACTTTTTTTACTTTTTTTAGTTCTTCTGTTGCTTCATAGTCTACCCTTGACATTTTACACCTAGCAACACCACTATTCAATCTCCTTTTTTGAACTTTTTAAAGTGGTTAAGTTCTCAAAGTCAATGAACTTCTTGGATATCTTTTTCATTCCCTCCTTCAATCTTTTGTGCCATAGATGGATTGGAAGATCCCCTTTGGTGTGTTGGGTTTTAGGTAGCGAAGGGATCTTAGGGTCATTGTTAGATTTGACTTTTGATTCATGGTTGAAGTTACAATCCTTGTTGGAGAGGGTGTTTCCCTGGCAGTCACTTTGCAAACTCAAATTACTTGCAAGTGCTTTATAAAGTTTCTCACTCTTGATTTTGTTAATGAACACTATAGAGACTTCTTTCTAGGTGGGTTGTCTAATTATTGGAATCCTCTTATAGTATATCAAAGTTTGCATTTAGCATCGTCAAGGCCGGTAAACCAAGTTTTCCCTTACTTCCTAAGGCACAACCCGAAAGCTTGTGCATGTTGGCTAGCATCTTGGAGATTGTTGATCTCATAGACTTATTCAAATTGCTCGAGAAGCTATATGGATCATCTCTTTCTTATCAAAATGTTTTGTGATGATAGGGATTTCTGCTTGGCTTGTGGTGTTGGGTGTCATTCCTAATCTAGCTCAAACATTGACCAAATTATCTAGCACAACTCCATAGTCAAGAGTTGATTTGTTTTAGCATGAGATCTAATTCGAGGGCTCTTTTCCTATTTTCATTGACTCTTGGTTCAATTCTTTTGGTGAACACTAAGATATGTTGGACCTAATTCAGTTCAACCTCTCACCTTTGCCTCTATCGACTCTTTGCACCTATGTGAACCTAGGGACTTATTGCAATAAATATTTTCCTAGCCTTATGGTTAGCTTTATCTTTCTATGCACCTTCCTTCTCTTACTATAGGGTACTTGTTGGGTCAATTTTCTAGCATTAGGGTTTCTTTTTTCCTTGCTTGGCTTCTCTAGTGTTAATCCAAGTTCTGACTTGCAGTTTCTCTTGAATCAAACCATTATGTGCTTTGTATCATTTTTAGTAGCAAACCGTCTTCTCATCACTTTCTATGCTCACAACTATAGGTTGTATGTGTGCAATACTCAAAAGCTATAGATTCGTGAAGAGGAATAGCTAAGGTTAAAGATCCCTTACAAGTCCTTATTGCTAGTGTGGGTCAATGGTTAATGGAAAGAAAGCTATGAATCTAGCTAGGTTTGATTTCATGTTAGAAAATGTGCTTGAAATTTTGCATTGATTTGATTAGGGTGAACTTCAAGAGCTTAAATGGTGCCTATTCCACAACCAAGCTTAAATGCTAGTTATAGGTAGGTATAACTAAACAAATATAATAAGTGATAAGTCAATGCCCATGTGAGGATCATAATGACTATCAACATGCTAAGTGTAGACATGTGAACCCATCTAACTAGGTGGTCCATCATCAATGTCCACATATGTTAAGCTTGCCATCTCAACACAATATACTAAAGGGAATCCACCTCGACATGAGAGTGTCACCTTGAAAATGCCCTCATCGAGCTAGAAACTTGTAGCATGTGTGCAATTTGAGATTGTGCCACCTAATCTTAATAGAATAAACATTTAGATGTGGCCTAGGACAAAATGGACAATTTGACTAGGACATGCAACTCTAGAGTCACCATACAAAATACTAGTATTAAGAAAATTGGCTCATTGTGATACCAAGGAGCACAACGTTATACTACCTAATCACAAGGCCAAAAATAGTGAGAGGAAACATCAATGACATTTGAGAGAAGCAGGGACACACACCCAATTCAAGAGAGAGTGTCACCTTTGCCAGCTCATGGCCACTCTCCTTGACTAAGATTTAGGATTGGATGCCTTAATGCTCACAACACTTGTGACTAGAAGACTATTAAAACACACAATGAAGAGAGGCTTGTTCTCTTATATCATGGATCACAAGAAAGACCTCCGAGGAGAATGAGAATCATTTTGAGACTCAAGGAAGACTCAAGGGCTCTTCTGTACTACTAGACCTGTTTCAAGAAATATTTGAGTGGCATTGAAACAATGAAATTTGTGAAGGCACACACAAAGAATCAAGGAGCAACCCCCCAATGTGTGGATTTGACTATTAAATCTATGAGAAAGAGAGAGAGAGAGAGAGAGAGAGAGAGAGAGAGAGAGAGAGAGAGAGAGAGAGAGATGCAAGTACAGAATGAATCAAGCATGTTGATTTCGAGCCCATCTTCCATTCTAGGTACCTCCAAGCCTTCATTGTGCTCTATTTGGTTGTTCTGGAAGGTTACAGGTTATGCCATAAACCCTAGGGACCCTGGCATCGATTGCACAAACATTTGCATTTGCACCCGCCGGACTCAAAACACCACATTGGTGTCAGACTCCCAGAGTCAAACTAGCCACATAGTCCGACTAGTAGAATCGGATCGTCTGACTGGTTAGTCAGCAGTCGACGCGATCGGGGACCATCTGATTGGACCAGTCAGACCATATGATTGGATCAGTGGAAGACTTTGTATCCAATCAGACAGCCCATTTGGACCACCTTTTTGTCCAAATGGAAAACCCCTAAATCAAACCAAACTTAGGAATCAGACCACCGTGGTCCTCAATCTGACCGATTGGAAACACCCAATCAGACTCGGACCATTCGGCTCTCAGAGTCAACCGTTTGATTCTAGGAATCGAACCAATAGGGCACAATATAAAAACAGTGACAAATCACCCAGCCTCTGACCAAAACTAGCTAATTCAGTCCCCGGAACCCCCTAGATAAACAACTCGGCTTATAGAAGCCGAGAATACAGGAAATTGTGACCTATGGCCTAGAGCCAACCTCTAGTAGCCTAGTTGAGAGTCCAACCTCACTTAGAGCCGAAAGTAATTCATAGACCCCAATTTCACCTTGATGAGACTAGAGAAGAGCAGTAAAGACCCTAGACAATTCTTAGGAACAGCTAAAGAACGTGCTTAGAGCCACATTAGGCTGCAAAAAAAAAGAGAAATATCATGAGTTGCATTTTCCATTTTGCATTCACACCCCACATTGATTTTATCACTTGAATTGCACTGAAAAGCAGAAGGCCTGATTTTGCACATTGCACAGAAAAGAACGCGTGCACACACACACACACACACACACACAGTGATTGTGAATTGAGGATTGTCTGTAAACAATAAGGAACTCACTCAGACTTTAGAAGCTGAACAAACCCACCAGTAGGAGAAGACCTTGAAACTTGGATGGGTAATTGGGAACTCCAAGTGATAGGACCAAGAGGAAGACACGACACATGAGTTAGACGCATTAAGGAGACATCATTGGGAAAGAGAATCTACCCAATTTAATCAACCTCATCGGCACCCTGGTGGAACAAGAGACCGCAGATATGGCAAACACTAACACGAACCGCAGATACAATGAAGAGCTTAATCTAAGGGATTTCCTAGATGAAATCCAATAAATGATGAGCAAGTACGACTTGCAAACCCCAATGGACTACCATGGTAGGCCATCCAAGGATATCATAGCGGATCTCAAAGAGGAGAGGAACTAGTGCAGAAAGCTTTGAAAGGCATAGTGGCATATAATCAGAAATAACAAGCTAGAAGCTTATGACAAAATGTAGAAATGCGAGAGATCCAACGAGTGTTAGCCTTAGCAAACAAAAATTGATTAAGACTTGATGCAGAGAGAGAGAGCGCTAGAAGGAGACCTTATGCTGAGCAAGCTTCTCATGAAGAGACTATTAGACAACATGTCCACCAGAGCAGAGCGTAGCAGCACTTGCAACCTCATTGCTCGCAGGATTAGGAGTCAACCAGGGCTCCAAAATCCAGTCAAAAATCCATGTTGTTGCTAAGCAGTTAGACAAGTACTAGCTAAATGATGATCCTTACAGCTTTGTAGAGCAGTTTGAGCAGGTCTATGAGGCCAATGGCCTTGCCAATCTCACCTAGCGCTCGCAAGCCTTTGCCTATGCTTAGGTGATAAGGGAAGGACTTGGTACACCATCTTAGATGCCACAGAATGTAACAATTTCAACCATCTCAAGAACCTCTTCATTAAGAGATTCTCGGAGGCTAGGTACTCAAAAAATCTAATCATACCGCTCATGAATGTGAAGTTGAGAGATAAGGAAGATATCAGGGATTACGTGACCCATGTGAGGAGTCTCTTTAAGAGAATCCCGACAAACGAATGACCCATGGAAAGAGCAGCATCCATGATCTTTATCAACAGGATACGAAGTGAGGAACTCTACAAGGCCTTGGCAAGCAACTCAAGCTTGCAGCAAGACACGCTGACTAGGGTCTTTGAAGAGGCCACTCGAGTGGATGACCAACTCAAGGAGAGGAGCTCCAGGAATTCGAACCGAGATGAGGCTAGATGTAGAACCTTAGAAAGGGTAACCACATCCATCGAATGGTTAGTCCCAAATAGCCAAGATAAGGGAAAGAGTACTAATTAGAACCAGGAGCTAGTGGAGATGAAGATGGAGCTAGCGAGACTACAAGAGATGATGAGGAGACCTATGTGCCCACACGTCCAATGCATGTATTGTGGCAGAAGCCACCTTTGCCAACCCTAGGTCCCAACCATGCACCGAATGCAGTAGGTTTGGCCATGATGCCATGCAGTGCAGACTATCGAGGAGACTCCCATACTCAGAATGTTACAACCAGCCTTACCTAGCGAATAGGCCACCAAATTTCTTCAGGGGAGGGGAGTCCCATTGGATCTCCCAGCACCTAATGACACTAAACAGCCATTCTTAGGATGGAGATAAATCCCACAAGCATACCTTGGCCACTTGGACCTTTTGTAACCCATTCACCAAGGGACACTTCAGTCCACTATGTGGAGGAGCCAAATGACGATGAGCCCTATGTAAACCCTTACATCTTGTATGATGAAGAGGGAAATCCAATCCTCATGGATTGTCGACCAGTACTGGTGATGGCACTAGGTAGAGGTAGAGGCAGAGGTTTAAGAGGGTAGACCCAAGAGCCAATCTCATGTTGGATTTGTGGTCACCCAGGACACATCTCCTCACACTTCCTTGAAAGGGAACAAGCCAATTGAGACAAGACTAATCTTAGATGCACTGAGTGTGGAATCACACATTTGTTTGCCAATTTCCCTAAACGGAAGCCATCCACTAGCTTGGCAATCGTGCCATCACTCCCATTGTGATTGTTCAGTGTCAAAACACTCAACAATGAGGCCATGCCCATCCCGTTGCATGCCATGACTCGAGCGCAGACAAAGCAGGACGACATATCACTGCCAAGGCCTAGCAACTAAGATGCAGTATCAATTAGAAAGAAGAGCCATAGGCAAAGAAAAAAGAAAATCGATGTAAAGGTCACGCTCAAAACTGAGATTGCCACAACACTGCATGTTGGAAAGAAGGTTACATGCATAGAGGTAGAGACATAGACTGCTGAGAAGGGGAATGCTAAGGTAGAGGAGTACCCCAACTCGAAGCGCCAACTAGAAGCCATAGAAAAAGTGAAGGAGTGGGTGAAAGAAGCCCAAGAGCACCTTAAGGATGTTGAGCCCATCTTGGAGGATGAGATTGATGATCTCTCAAGCGTAAGCACACCAATTTCACCTCTATGACCAAAATCGAGAGATGCAACTACACCACAAGCAGTGCCGCTTAGATAGAGTTTAAACGCTACGGGCTAGAAAACCAATCAAGGCCATTGGCCAAGGAGCACAGGACTAGGAGAAAATCAAGCAGCTAGCAATATTCTTACAATTCTAGTGACCACCCCAATGACTTTAAGATTAGGAGATTCGCTTAGGCAACATCAAATGCTATGGCAAGAACTAAAGCAGTGGATAGAAGGATCAAGAAAGCATGCTATAGCTGACCTACACAATCATGATGTAGTAACTCAGATACCCAATCTAATGCTGCACTTAGTGCCTAAGTCATTACACAACGTGAATGCTTTTTGGGAGGGCACAGAGATGCATGCAGTCCTACCAATCCTAGCATTAGGAGAGATGCCACACAAAAAGGGATCGTGGACATGGGGGTAGGAGGCAGTGTGCTTAGCCATGCAATACTCTAAGCTTGGGGTAACCCACCTATCGAGAATGATAGGTTTAATGTTATAATGGTGAATGGAATGAAGGTCAGGCCATTCAAAGTGTTGAAGAACTAGCCGTTGAAGATCGCAGGTGTCAAGTTTTTTGTGAACTTCATTGTTATGAAGGGAGTGGATTGCAACATCCTGCCAGGTCGACCCTAGATGAGGAATGCACGAGTCATAGAGGACTGGGGAAATGGTCTAATCTTCTTAGGTAACCAAATGGAAGCAATGAGAGTGGAGATGGACACCTGGAAGACCACTTCCGTTGACTTGGATGCCATCTCTGCCATGCTAAAGGGCGATGCACAAGTAAGGAACTCTTATGGGCCACTCACCAAGTATATCACTTGTTTTGAGGAATGAGCAAGATTGGATGCACATGTTAGCCATGATCGATTTTCCATTCTTGGATAATGAGGAGTACGAGAAAGCCACTAAGGCAATTGGTAAACCTAGTGACACGCCCTAAGTACCATTTTTCATGATGGCTAGAAGCTCATAGAGATGACCCACCCCTGTTACATTCCATGTACCGAACAACAAGCAAGAACTCCTTGAGATCTTAGAGCATTTAATGAACAAGCTAGCTGACAACCTAGCATCCAATCTCAAACCCCTCAAGGATCTCTTGGATAAACCCAAGTGGAGGTGGACCAAGGTGCACGATCTCAACTTGATGTACCATTGGGCCCTAGTTACCAATGAGAAAGAAACAGAGCATCAAGGCTTAGGAGATGGCAACCCAAGCAGTTAGATGAGGATAGTTCAAACAATGATTATGAAGACTGCTATTCCATGAAAAAAGATAGTAAAGAGGAGGACACTAAAGAGAAGCCTGGCAAGGTAGATCTTAAAACCCTAGATGGAGAGGGCATAGGCTTCTTCAAAAAGGGAGCTACATTAGGAAGTGCTACCCTCCCATGCATCCATTGCATGAGCCTCCCATGCTAGAGCCCCCTATGAAAGTTCGAGTTTCCACATTAACAGAAATTGAGGAAGAAGCTGAGGAGGCAGTGGCACCCGTGTACCTGCGCATGATTGTCACTGCCCAGCAAACACATACATTTGATGCATTGATCGATGAGGGAGTTGACTTTAATATCTTGACTCATGATCATTGGATTCGAATTGGCAAACCATACTTACAGCCCACTAATGCCAAACTCAACCCATTTGGGGGTCGATCATATGCACTTCTGGGAAAGTGCAAGGTTGCAATCTCTATTGAGTTTGAAAGCATACCAATGATCTTTTATGTGTTGTCGAATGCGAAGGATGTATGTATAGAATCACTACTAGGACATATGTTTAAAAAGCAGACACTTTGTAATGTCGACTACCAATCATAGTGCATTCATCTAGCCATTGGCAACATACGTATAGTCACGGCTTTCAGAAAGGGCAGCACAACTCCATCAAAGCTTGCAAAGCCACTGGTAGAGCAACCCACCACAAAAGCTTAAGCAAAGGGATTGTAACTCATCACAACATGCCAAATGTCAAAGCCAACAAACCATTGAAATCAAAGCTAAGGCCCATGCATTGCAATTCAAATTGATGCCTAAACATCAAGGGCCACCACCTAAAAGCACACAATCATAGCCTCACAAGGCTAGGAACTCATATTCAAAACATAGGAGGTAGAGAAGAAACTATAGGCATCAATGAGAGGTCAAGCAGCGATGGGTCCCCAAAATCTTATTTCAAACGCAAGGCTATAACAAGGGTAATGCTTGGATATGGGTACCTAAAGCCAAGATGGCCAATGGCACTACTCAAATGTCACCCATAACCTTGACCACACCAAGCTACGTGACAGAAAATGCCCCAATGCCACAAATTACTTAGTGTGTGAAGCCCATAGAGCCTCAAACGCATAAGCCAGCAGAGACTAAATAAGTCTATCAACTAAAGCCACAGCCTACTACTCACACACAACGTGGAAATGGAGGATTTGAAATGGCTTGTTGACAATGACTCCTCTTTCTTGAGGAAATGGTATGCTCTCCGACTTCAATGGGAGCAAGAGGGATACCAAATCATGACCGTTGCTAAGCAACAACGTGCAATCAAAACTCAGAGTATGACCCTACTTATGTAGCTCCAACCTCCTATGTAGGTGTTAACCACTATTTGTAACCCACCCCTAGAAGAGCACCTCCTGACCCACTCGTATTTAGATCAAATTCTGATTAAGGAGGAGTTACACATTGCCAGTCAAATAGACTTCAATGACTTCCTCATGGATGTTCTCACCTACGTCACTCAAGTAGGCATCCGTCCTTTCTACATGGACCGTTATGCTAATCTAGAATACAATCCAAACTTCTATGCTTGGGTCATGCAAAAGTAAAACACCAGAGCATGCGTTGAATGCCCTTGACCTCTCAAACCTTAATCCTAGGAAGGATTCTTCTCAATTCCAAAGGGGAGGGGGTAAGGTGAATCAAACATGTAAGATGAATGAAACATGTAAGGAAAAAAGCCTTAATCAATGTCCAAAAGTGAAAATGAGTGGATGAAAATCAATGTGTGATTGAGGAAAAGTGTCATAAATTTTTTGGAATGAATGGACTACTTGAAGGAAATTTCTATTTTTGTACTTAAGCATTTTATTCTTTCCATGAAAGCATAATCAATTCTTGCTTACCTTTCAGCAAGAAATTATCTTAAGGACACTAATGGTGAACTATGGTATCATGGCAGGAACTCAAAATGGTAGCACAACAGGATCGGTTCCATCGGCTTCCATTCACAAAAGAAGAAAGGGCAAAGTACCGCATCTCCCTTGAGAAGCGTGCCTACAACTAGCTAAAGCTCAAAACTATCCACAACATTGAAGAAGTCATGGCCCAGGAGGAGGTTGCCAAAAGAGTCATAGAATAGTGTAATCTGGCAAAATATGTCGAGAAATTTGGGCAGGAGATCGACCACACCAAATGCATAGAGTTCTTGAGAACCTACGATCCTGATAGAGAATGTGGCATGGTGACAATTGGAAGAGGAGAAGGAGCCAAGAAGGTACAAGTCCAACACAGTATAAGGCCTTGGTGACAGTTGGAAGAGGAGAATGTGGCATGGTGATAGTTAGAAGAGGAGAAGGAGCCAAGCAGGTACATGTCCAACTCAGTATAAGGCCTTGGTGGAGAAGCCACTGGGGCTGGAACCCAAGGTGGAAAGGAGACCAAAAAGAGATGTCTATACCATGTTGAACATGAAGAAAGACCAGGTTCTAACCACAACGATGGCATAAACATTCAAGACATCCCCGACCCAGAGATAAGGCTCCAAGTAAAGGTCATCCACTCCCTATTCTCCAGCCAAAGGTATAATTCCCTCATGCACAGAATTAACGTGCCCATGTTAGAGAGCTTGGCAGCCCACTCACTAGATGAGGTTGATTGGAATGGATATGTGAGAAAGATGATTGACCAATTAGCCAAGGCACTGGCCCCCGGAAGCATGCCGGCAGGGGAGAATCCTTGGCATCAAAAGATGGAGCTGAAAGAAAGAAACCATCATCAAAAGCCTCGTTCATTGGGTATAGGGGAGTTCTGACGGCTCTTATATCTAAGAGGTAGTGAAAGAGATGCAGAATGATGAAGAAGAAGGGGTTGACGAGACACCAGAAAGGTCATCTCCCCACCATGAACGAGAGCGATCCAGTGAGACAACAATAAGTGACAAAGAGGAGGGAAAGGAAACACAATCTAGCCATGGAAGGGATAAGAAAGCAAAGAAAAAGACTACACATGAGAAGCAAGAAGAAGAAAACATGAAAAATGAGAAGCTGAATTAGAAAAGGCTAAGAAAGAATCTAAGAAAGTAGAGGAAGAATGAAAAAAGAAAGAAAAGGAGGAGTTAGAAAGGTTAAAAGAAGAATCAAAGAGAACTGAATAGGAGAGAAGGAGGAAGGTAGTTGAAAAAGAGGAAGAATTGAGAAGGAAGAAAGAAGAGGATATCGCACTAGCAACATGCATGTCAATAGAACAACAGTACAGATAGGATGAGCTAGGTGCTATGAGCCCACCACGAGATGAAGGCCCAGGCTCAAGTACCCAAGTTCCATAGATCATGCCACCTTCGGTGAAAGAAGGCAAGGGAAAGGGCCTTATTGATCCCGTCCCTACTCTCCTAGTGCCCCACCACCACCCCTACAACCACAACCACCCCAAGGCTCCACGCCTAAAGTTGATTCTAGCAATATGTTGGCTTGGGTGCAATTCTTGGCGAATAAGGAAATTTTCTCAAGGGGCAGGCGAAGGTACCTCTGTAGAAGCAAGAACTAAGAGATTGGCGGCACAACAGATGCCGAGTCGAGACAGGACCCTAAGAGGTAGAGGGTGGAAGCTTGTACAACCTCCATTCCCACAAAGATGACACCACCTACAAACTATGATGAGTACGTCCAATAGCTTCTCTCGCAGTTAGAGAAAGAAAAGGAGGATAAGAAGGTAGCAATGGGGCTGAGTTAGAAGCCAAAAAGGAGTCCATGGTGGCATTCCAATTAGAGAAGACCCACCAAGTAGCTATGTGCCAAAAAAAATACATGAGTTGAAGGTAAAGCTCAAAGCTAAGGAGGGCAAAGAAGGAAAGTGGAAGGCAAGGCTAGCTAAGGAGAAACAAGGCTTGGTGAGGATGCACCGACACATACAAGGAGCTGGCACGATTGTATGAAGAGCTGCAAGAAGAAAGGAAGAATGTCTAAGACGCCACAGAAATGCTAGAGGCAGCATGAGAGGAAAGGGCATGCAGGTATCAAGTGGAGATAGAGAATTTGAAAAAAGAGGCAACATTTGGGCAGGAGGAGCAAAAGAGGTTGGAGAGAGAGATTGAAGATCAAGAGCAACGGCTCATAATCCTGGCTCAAAGGTAAGGGGAGGGCCTTGAAGAAATGAAAAGAAGAGCAGAAGATTGGACCAATCATAATGAAAGAAGAGTTAAGGACTCCGCGCGCTGTCTAGCTCGGGTAGAAGTAGATAAGGTGCTAGTAGAGGGGAGGGCAGAGGCTGCTCAAGTGAGCCTAGAGACCCAACAATGTGCCTTCCTTAACACAATCCTAGACATCACTCAAATAGAAGAAGAGGAGGTCGTTGAACCGTTGAAGAGAAAGCTGGCTATTGCCTGCAGGGCCTTGAAAGCAAGATTGCATATGACGATGTAGAGCAGTGGGTGTCAGCCTTAGCCTCGAAGAACAGAGGAGTTATCTACTAAGGGCACGCTTGACCCCACAAGAAGTGGATGCCCTAGGGTTCACCGAGGAAGCACAATAGCAAGATAGGCAAGAGGGAAAGGCAAGACTGTGCTATGGTTAGATTAATGATGCGAGCTGCTCTACTTCCCTCTTTTTGCTTAGCCCTTCTAGAAGATATGGATGATAGCTGCTTCGCCTGCTATAATCATCCATTTCTTTCCACCACCACTCTCTAGGTGCGAATGAACCTCAAGGGGTACATGCAAAGTTGGAAATTCCTTGAAACATCCCTTAAGGCCCTAATTTCACCCTCTCATGACTCTGATGACAAAGACTAGCTCCTCTCATAGTTATGTAATTCAAAAAAAAAGAGAAAAAGAAAATCAAAGGAAAAAGAAAATAAAGAAGAGAATAAGATGAAAAGAGAAGAAAATCACCAAAAAGGCAATCAAATCACATCACTACACATAGGTCACAGTCACTGCACCTAGGGGTCTTCAAGCTAGGTGCATTCAGTGGCTTCGGTTTGCTGGCTCCATCCCTAACTCCCTAGCCTATTTTGATTCCCCACATCATGCCTAGGGCACATCAAGGGTAGGACATACCTAGGGAGGTCACACTCGTGTCTATGGTTAGATCTATCTCCTTAAGCCGCACCCACTGCACCTCCCTTACGTGCATGAAATGGGTCCTAAATTAGTGTGGGACAATACCTAGGCTTGCCTGTGGTTAGATCCATCTCCCAATTCCACTAGCATGAGCACAATGCACCACATGGTAAGGTAAACACTCCCACTAGGTAGTAGCTCACTTATTAGACACACTCCCACTAGGTAGTAGCTCACTTATTAGACACACTCCCACTAGGTAGTAGCTCACTTATTTTCTTTTTAGGTACAGACAATCGCTGCAAACCACCAACTTCGAAGGTCCCATCATCCACTCCAACCATTCTCCGACTCCACCACCTCAACATTTTGACCAACTTCTCTCCACGACTAATCCCCAAGAGGCCCCATCATCATCAACTCACCAACCACCGTTCAAATCACCGAGCCCTCATCAACATATTTAGTTATATTAAAAATAATTGCATACCCGCACACCTGTATACTGTAGGTCGTAGGCACCCATCAATGTCACTTTATTCTTTATTCTTTCAGTGATATTTGAATAAACGGAAGGCCGATCACACATTGTGACTATTAGAGTTCCCATAGCTTCTCTCTCTCTCTCTCTCTCTCTCTCTCTCCTTCCATCATAGCTATTGCTTCTACTCCATGCTTCCACTTCAAGGCTCACTTCCTTCAATTGGTATCAGAGCTAGTTCATTGACATTGAAAAGCTCAACCTAACATTGCTTTAGCTTGCATTAAAAGGTCTCTTCATTGGTAGCCATGGCTTCTCATTCAAATGTATGCTTTCCTCGATACTCTGTGCCTTCTAGGCTACTTCGAGCTGTATTGGACCTCTTCCAGGCCTTCCTTAGCAACCCTTGGAGCTTGCCTTATTCCCCATTTGCCTCAACACACCATTCAACACCTCCAAGATAGGATGCATGATTTGCATATGTTCCTAGCCTGATCTCCCTTGCTCAGCCCAGTGTTTACTGCAACATCAGCAATAGGAAAAAACGGGAAAATAGAAAAATTTGAGAAGCAGGGTAAGACGTAGAACAGGCATGAAGAAGGCGCCCATAAGAATAATAAGTCCAAAAAAAATCCAAAAGCATGGGAACAATTGTCAAAAGTCCAAGGTGCAGCTATCAAAGTCTGGAGGAGTTAAAAGCAAGAAAGCACACCTTTAAATGCAAAGCCGCTCTCAAATCCTTGTAAAAGAGTGCAAAACTCCCTCGTGTGCAAATTGTAAACTTAGAAGGGCGGTAGGACTAGCTAGGAAGTGAAAGAATAGAGAAAAAGGGCCTAAGGCCATGTAAAAATTGAGGATGACCGCCCGTGGGAAGTAGGGCATGTATATAAACTTGAAAAGTGAATGAGAAGCTCATTCTTGTATGTGGCAAAAAGCTTCTTCTTCTTCTTCTCTTCTTCTTGTCTTCTTGCTTGTGCTTGAGAGAGGGAGTGAGTTAGTGTGAGGGAGTGAGTGTGTGAAAGTGAGGGACCGAGGAGAAGAAGTTCCCCATCTCCTCTCTTCATCTTCTTCTCTTCTCTATTCTTCTCTTGTCTCGCATGGCTATGGAGGATGGAGCTTGTTGGAGAGGGATTGAGGTTGCTTGAGCTTACCTCAAGGATCGTGGAGCTACTGGCATGCACAGGATAGGAGGCTACTTGATCGGGCATCAAGGTAAGCTCACTACACCCCATAGGTAGGGAAGGCGCATCGGCTATGTGAGAGGTAGCCATGGCCGCTCGGCTTGAAACGCTTAACCAATAAGCGGTCCGTAGGTCTTGGGGGTTGAGCTTGTAGCTCCCTTCATTTTGGTTCCATTGTCAGGGATGACAAAATCGAGCCTTGAGTGTCACGCGCTTCGAATCGAGCATAGAGGTAGGGTTTTCAGCCCGAACTGGTGCTTGAGATAGATAGGAGATTTAGGTGGTTTGATCTTCAGAACAAGTAAGTATTTTGGTTTGTTGTTGAGTAGGCAAGTAGGTATTTCAACCTTAGCCACTGTTTTTTATTTTTGTTGTGCTTAGATACGATTAGGACCAAGGAAATAGGGAAAACAGATGGGTTTTTTACTGCTGAAAACTAGGATGAAGGGGCATAAATCCTAAATCTTGAGTAGATGGGTGCAAGAGGGGAAATCATAAGGATGAAGGAGACTTGAGCAGGGCAATAAGAGGCTCAAAAGATTAGGGGAGGCCTCATTTTGCAGTCAGACATCAAGAGAGAGAGAGAGCTTGAAAGAGAGTGTGTGTGAGTGCAGGTACAGAAGGGGTTCGATCCCGTTTTTTTGTTGTTTCCCAACCATTCCAGGTATTCCTTGACCTTCTTTGAGTTGTGTTGTTTGATTTGGAAAGTTGGAGCTTGTACCAGGACCCCCCACATGTAGCATTCATCGCTCGCATCCTTGCAACTGCACCACGATAAACGCAGTCGGACCAGGCTGCAAATGTCTGATTCCCAAAATCGGACACTCGGACTGTTCGAATCTCGGAGTCGGACCATTTGACTCTGCTAGCTAGACCACTTGTGGTCTGATTGGACGCACCATCTTAGACTCGGACCACCTAGTCCGATTGGACCAACTACGCAATCGGACCGTCTGACTCTACCAGTCGGACCCTGCCACGTGGTAGTAGGATCCATTTTTAGACTCAAACCCACCCATCCGATCGGACCGCCGTCAAATAGTCGGACCACGAAGACTAGGATCGGACCACTTGGTCTGATTGGACAGTCCGACTTGGACAGTCGGACCACCCAGAATTGGATGGTCCGATTCTGGGAATCAAACCACCAGGGCAGAATATTTTAAACTGGTAAGTGAGCCACCTCTTCAGACCAAGGCCACTCTGAGCACATCCCCAAACATCCATGAGTACTTGACCTGGCTCTCTGAAGCCAGAAATTGGAGAAACCACACCTGGGCAGCCTAGAGTCAACCTCTAGATAGCAGGCCATAGAACAAACGAAACTTAGAGCTGAAACTAACCCTCAGACTCCAATCCGACCTTGACGGGATGTAGAGTGTGTAGCATAGACCCAAGACAATACGAGAGGACAGTCAGGAAATGCGCTTAGAGCCATATTAGGCTACGAACAAAAGGGGAAAAAGCAAAAACTGCATTATTCATTATTCATTTTGCATTCGCATCCCACGTTGATTTCATAATTTAAAGTGCACTAAAAGGGAGAAAGCCTGATTTGGCACTGTGCACTAGAAAGCACTAAGCACAAGCGTGAATAAAATTGATAGCTCCTTTCAATAACAAGAAACTCGCATAGAATCATAATAATTCAAAGAACCCACCAGTAGGAGCAGACCCTGAGACGTAGCTGGGTGCCACAGAGCCCCGTTAATAGGACCTTGAAGACCCTGAAGAGTTCGAAGATGACATGATTGAGGGCAAGTCGCTACCCTAGCTGATTGGACTGATCGACAACCTGGTGGAGCGAGAGGCTGCAGAAATGTCAGGAGCAGATGCAGAACCGAGAGGATGATCAGCTGGACTTGGGCGAGTTCCCAATCGAATTGTAGCATATGGTCGACTAATACAATCGGTTAACAAGGACCATGATCCATGGCAGACCGATTGAGGAAGTAGTTACGAGCCTTGAGGAAGAGAGAAAGGCAGCTAGGAAAGCGCTGCAGAGCATCACGGCGGTGTATAACCACGAGCAAAGGATGAGGAAATTGTAGCAAGACTTAGAGGTATACAAGACATGACGCATTCTAGCCTTAGATGGTAAGGCCACGACATGGCTGAACGCAGAGAGGGAGAGGGAGCTAGAGGTAGACCTGACACTGAGTGAGCTTGTCATCAAGCGGCTCATAGACAACATAGCTGCAGAACAGAGTGCAACTGTGCTAGTGACCTCTTTGCTCACAGGCTTAGGAGTCACACAGGGGGCGAAGAGCCACAACAAGATTCCTCCAGTGGCGAAGCAACTGGACAAGTACCAGCCCAGCAACAACCCCTATAGCTTCGTGGAGCAGTTCGAGCAAGTTTGCAAAGCCAATGGTCTCATGGACCTCGCCCAACACTCGCAGGCTTTCGGGCTTTGCTTGGGTGATAAGAAAAGGATGCGGTACACCAGCCTAGACGCAACAGAGCGAATGAACTTCAATCGCCTAAAGGATCTCTTCATCAAGAGATTTTCAGAGACAGGGTATTCGGACAACCTCATAGTCCACCGACTGATGAATGTCAATCAGAAGGACAAAGAGGACATTAGAGACTACGTCACTCATGTATTTAACCTGTTTAAGAGGATCCCTACGAATGAGCGACCAAACAAGAGAGCGGTCTCTACCGTTTTTATAAATGGAATCTGTAGCGAGGAACTTTACAAGGCACTAGCAAGCAACTCGAGCTTGCAGAGAGATGTGCTCACTAGGGTTTTCAATGAGGCAATAAGGGTAGATGACCAACTTAGGGAGAGAAGCGCTAGAAGCTCAAATTGAGATAGCTCTAGCCAAAGAACCATAGAGAAAGCCACAACGTATAGCGAGAGATCAACCCCTGACATGCAGGATAAGGGCAAGAACACGGCACAATACCAAGAGCTAGCCGAAGTCAGGATAGAGCTAGCATGGTTGCAGCAGTTGGTAAAGAGACCCACTAGACCTCATGTCCAGTGTGTGCACTGTGGAGGTAACCACATCCCTGTCGAGTGCCAGGATCCAAGTTCCACGCCTTGTGCAAATTGCGGAAGGTTTGGCCATGACGCGATGCATTGTCAATTGCCAAGAAGGTTTCCTTACGCACTACTGTACAATTCACCATACTATAGGAATAGGCCGCCTAACTTCTTCGAAAGAGGAGCCCTATTGGCCCTTCTAGCACCTAATGATACAAAACCAGCCATTCCTAGATTAGAGATCAATCCCATGGGCATACCAGACCACCTAGGCCCTTTGTGACACATCCACCGAGTGACGCTCCCATCCACTACATGGAAGAGCCCAATGACGAGGAGTCATATGTGAACCCTTACATCTCGTATGATGAAGAGGGTAATCCGGTCCTCATGGACTATCGACCAGTGCCGGTGATGGCATTAGGAAGGGGAAGAGACAGATGTTTTTTAGGGCCAACCCAAGACCCAGTCACATGCTCGACTTGTGGTCACCCTGGTTACATATCGACACAATGCCCAGAAAAAGAGCAGGCTAATAGAGAGAGAGCTGATCTTAGGTGTGTCGAGCGCGGTATCACCGATCTCTTCAGGGAATGCCCTAGACAAAAGCCGTTCGAGCTTAGGCAATGTACCATCAGTACCTTTGGGGTTGTTTGGCGTTGAGATATTCGACAGTGAGGATGCACCCATCCCATTGCATGTCATGACATGTGCACAAATGCGGCAGGCCGGCATATCACTGCATAAGCATAGTAACCTAGATGCTACCTCAATAGGGAAGAAGAGTCGTAGGCAAAGAAAGAAGAAAACCGACACTAAGATCACTCTCAAAACTGATGGAGAGATGACACTAGTGAGTGGCAGGAAGGTAACTGATGCTGAGACTGAAACCACCGCTCCGAAAATAGCAGAGAAAGGGATTGCTAAGATAGGTGAGTACCCCACTCGAAGCGCCAATTATAAGCGATTGAAAAGGTCAAGGAGTAGGTAAATGAAGCCTAAGAGAGCCTGAAGGATGCTGAGGCCATCATAGAAGACGGAACTGAGGACTTCTCTAGTGTGAGAACCCCAGTCTCACCCTCTCAACCAAGGTCAAGAGATGCACCTATGCCATGGGTAGCACCACCTAGGAGAAGCTTAGGAGCCACGGGCCAGCAAAACACCCAAGGCCAATGGCCAAGAGGTGTGGGAATGGAGGAGAGACAAATGACGAGTAACCTCCTCACGACATTAGTAACCACCCTAGTAACCTTGAGCCTAGGAGACCTGCTTAGGCAACATCCAATGCTTTGGCTGGAACTGAAGCACTAGGTGGAGGAACCAATTGAGCAGATTGATGTTGACCTGCATGAGCATGATGTAGTCACATAGATACCGAGCTTGATGTTGCACTTAGTGCCTAAATATCTGCATGTAAATGCTTTTTGGGAGGGCACCAAGATGCACGTTGTGCTACCTATCCTAACCCTAGGAGAGATGATGCAGAAAGGAATCGTAGACATGGGCACAGGGGTTAGTGTCTTGAGCCATACAGTCTTGCAGGCCTGGGGAAACCCTCCCATCGAGACTGCTAGGTTCAATGTCACACTAGCAAATGGAATGAGGGTAAGGCTGTTCGGGAGTTTTAAAGAATTGGCCAGTGAAGATTGCAGGTGTCCAGTTCTCTATACACTTCATTGTTATGAAGGGAGTGGACTACGACATCCTGCTAGGCTGACCCTGGATGAGGAATGCACAAGTCATCGAGGACTAGGGTGATGGCCTAATCTTCTTAGGGAATCGAAAGGAAGCAATAAGGGTGGAGATGGATACTTGGAAGACAACACCTGTTGATCTAAATGCCATCTCAGCCACATTGAGGGGTGACACACAACCAACTACATCGTATGGGCCACTAACCAAGTATATCCCCTGCCTTGAGGATGAGCAAGATTGGATGCATGTCCTTGCAACCATCGATCTCCCATTCTCAAACGATGAGGAGGAGTATAAGCAAGTCACACAAGCCATGTGCACGCCATATGAGAAACACTCATTACAACTCTGCATGATGGCAAGGAGTGCGTGTGGTCAGCCCAAACCTGTCACTTTCCATGTCCCAAATAATAAGCTAGAACTCCAAGAAACCCTAGAGTATTTGACAGGCAGATTGGAGGGCAATCCTTCCGCTAATCTCTTACCCCTCAGAGACCTCATGGGTAAGCACAAGTGGAAGTGGACCAAAGTTCATGACCTGAACTTGCTATATAATTGGGCTCTAGTCACCGATGAGAAAGAGGCATAGGGACAGTGGATTATGAGTAGGCTGGAATTGCCCAACCACCAGTGGTACCTGTGGACAGACGCACCTACTGAACTACGACCACCCGGGGAGACTCCTTCCTCTAGTGAAGGCTGTGAGTTCAACTCGGAGTCTGAAGTTAGTACAGAGAGCGACCCTGAAATACCCATGCCATCCAAAACCAAATGCACTAAGGGGGACTTGCTGGTCCACCTAAGGCGCAATTGGCTAAAGGAGAAAATAAAGAAACAAACAAAAGAGTCAGACACAAAAGGATAGAAGAAATCGCAGGACCTACCCAAATGCTTCACTAAGTTCAAGAAGGGTGACAGAGTGGTGGTCCTGCTAGGAGCAAAGAGGCAGGGCTAGACCAGTGAGCCTATTGAAGGACCCGCCAAGGTCAAGGAAGTCAACATGGCAAGGGAAGGTGAGAAGCCTCGACCTGTATTCATAGCAGATGACCTGACCAAGGATGAGGAGGCTAGCCTTGTTGCTCTCCTACGAGAGTACGTGGATGTGTTTGCTTGGTCTCTAGATGAACTTAAAGAAGTCGACCCCAAGGTTATGACCCACAACATCCCCATGGTCCCTGACATTTTCCATGTAAAACAACACCCTTAGCCCATAAATCCAAAGCATGCCCATGTAGAAAAAGAGGAGATTGATAAACTCACAAGAGTAGGATTCATCTACGAAATAGAGCACACGGACTGGGTATCACCAATAGTGATCGTTATGAAGAAAAACGAAAAGATCCGAGTGTGCATCAACTACAAGAAAGTCAATGCTGCTATGAAGAGAGATAACTACCCATTGCTATACACTGAGCACATGCTTGAGAGAGTTGCAGGTAAAGAAGCCTATAGTTTTTTGGATGGCTTCTCGGGCTACAATCAAGTGCGAGTACACCCTGAAGATAGGCACAAGACTGCCTTCGCTACAGAGTGGGAGTATTCGCCTATATCGTTATGCCCTTTGGGCTAATGAACACACCCGCAACCTTCCAATGCGCCTAATATACATGATCTTCAAGGACATGGTTAGACATGAGCTAGAGGTGTTTGTGGATGATCTATGCGTACACTCTAGCTGGGCGGAACACTTAGAGAAACTACGGGTAGTCTTTGAGCAGTATCGACTTTATAGTCTCTCATTGAACCCTCTGAAGTGCCAATTTTGGGTGAAACACAGATGCATCCTAGGGAATGTGGTGTCCAAGAATGGCATCGTCACTAATTTCTCGAAGATTAGGGTTATTGTCGACTTGCCACCACCCAACAATTATAAGGGTGTTCAGTGCTTCTTAGGTCACACAAGGTACTATCGGCGCTTTGTACTGAATTATGCACTAATCGCAAGACCATTGTACAAGCTACTAATTGTATTCGAGTGGACTGAAGAATGCCAATGTGCTTACGAAGAATTGAAAAAGGCTCTTACCACCACACCCATCTTACAAGCCCCAAATTGGACCAAACGTTCCATGTGCATATAGATGCATCTAAGTTTGTCATTGGAGCTGTTCTGTGCCAAACTAGTGAACACAACTTTGATTACCCAGTGAGCTTTGCTACTAGCAGTTAGCTCACTAGCACGGAGATGAACTATTCCACTACGGAAAGGGAGGACCTGGCCATGGTGTCTGCCATTAAGAAATTTAGACATTATCTTTTGGCCACACCCTTCACCTTTCTTGTTGACCATCAAGCATTGCTTTATCTAGTGAACAAGCCTTGAGCTACAGGATGCATTGCATGATGGTTATTGCTTCTTCTAGAGTTTGACTTCTCTATGGTTGTAGGCAAAGGGAAACAGCATTACATGGTGGATCACATGTCCCGCATACCCACAGGTGAAGCCGTTGGACAAGGCATAACAAACGACCTTCCAGATGCACATCTCTTTGGCCTGTCCAGTGACAAGGAATTATTCAAGGCTGATTTAACGCCATACTGGGTTGATGATGTTGTCCACGTGCTCGAACACGCTCTACCCGAGAGACTTATCGAGAAGGCCAATCTTAGGAGGCTTATTGTGAAGATCCAACCCTATCAGCTGATTGCCAGCCAACTCTATAGGTTAGGGCAAGACGGGTTGCCATGCAGGTGTGTGTGCGAACATGAGATGCATGACATGTTGAGAGAGGCACACGCTAGAATCGCTAGGGGGAAATTTCAGTGGAGACACGATAGCCTGCAAGGTGCTGCAGTCTTAACTGTGGTGGCCCATTCTATTATGTGATGCAGCTAGATTTGTCAAGCACTGTGTTAAGTGCCAAAGGACCAAGGTCCCCACGTGGAAGGACAAAATGGAATTGACCCCTGTAATAGCACGACAACCTTTCGAGAAATAGGGCATTGACTTCAACAGACCCATTAGTCCTGTGGCCCAAAATTCACAGGCTCGATATATCATCGTAGCAATTGACTATTTGACGAAATGGGATGAAGCAAGAGCCACAAGAAAGAATGACGCAAGGACCACAACGAAGTTCTTATGGGAGCAAGTCATCTCGAGATTTAGTTGCCCTATTGAGATAGTGAATGACCAAGGCACCCACTTCATCAATGAGGTGATTGCCCACCTGCTCTCAACCTTCTTGATCATCCATAGGAAGTCTTCACCGTATTATCTCTAAGCCAATGGCGAGGCAGAATCAACGAATAAGATCCTGATCAACGTGTTCACAAAGGTGGTTTCCACTTCTCGGAGCGATTGGGATAACAACCTCATGGCAGCTTTATGGGCCTATTGAACAACCTATAAAATGGCTGTGGGACAAATGCCCTTCAAAGGCTGACATATGGAACCGAGGCTATCCTACCTTTAGAAATTTTTATCCCTAGCTTGAGGATAGCGGCGCTGGAGCATTGGGAAGGGAAAGAGGTTTGGACTAACCATCTTATCGAGTTGGAATGCCTAATTGAAACTAGACTCGTTGCCACCCACGCTCTAATTTGTGAAAAGGAGCGAAGAAAGATGTGGTTTGACAAGCATGTCAAACAACACGATTTTGATTAGGGAAACCTTGTGTTGTTGTACTCTGTGAAGGCCATAAGTAGAAAATGAAGTTCCGAAGGTTACGATCTTTTAGAGTGTGTACCATCAGTAGGACGGGCAATGTCGAACTTGAAACACTAGAAGGCGAGGGCATAGGCTTTTTCAATGGCAGTCGCATGAAGAAGTACTACCCTCCCACACACCCTTTACATGATTCCCCTATGATAGAGTCCCTTGTCAATGTCTGCATCGCAATCATCACCGAGATAGATGATGATGAGGAAGCTGTTGCTCCAGCTTATTTACGAATCACGGCCACAACCCAAAAGACACGTTCTTTTGATGCCTTGATCGATGAGGCAGCCAACTAACGCTAAACTTAGCCCATTTGGGGGCGAATGCTATGCACTCCTTGGGGAGTGCAAAGTTGTTGTCTCTATTGAGTTTGAAAGTTTCCTAATCATCTTCTATCTGTTGCCCAACACGAAGGAGGCAGGCAAGGTGTCGCTGCTAGGGTGCACTTTCAAAAAACAAATCCATTATTACATCGATTATGACCTATAGCGTATCCGTCTCGCCATAAGAAATGTGCGCGTCGTGACAACTTTTAGCAAGGGCAGTGCCGGTCCCTCCAAGACTGCCACTCCACCAATAGAGAAGACCATGCCTAAGGCTAAGGAGGGGGGTCGTGATGTGTCACACCCCACTCAGCCCACAAAACACCACCCCACCAAACCCACTCCTAAGATTAGGCAACCAACATTTCAATGGGTACCTAAACATCAAGGCAAGCTTCCCACAATAAGCAAATGTGACCCCGCAGACCTAGGAACTCTCGTGCAAAGCCTAGAAAGCAGCCTAGACACCAAAGCCATAAACGTACCCTTAAGCCACGATGGGTCCCCATAACCCTATTAGGTGCTCAAGGACACTATGAGGGTAACAACTGGATCTAGGTGTCCAAGACATCAGTCCTTAAGAACAAACCCCTTACATAGCTTGTGGCCACACTTGCTTCAAGCAACGTGTTCACTAAAAAACCAGGCATACCTAACACCAAGCTGTCAAATCTATGACAACCACAAAGGCTAAAGCCCCAAAACCTAAGCCCATCTATCAACCCTTAGCCACAACCCGTTGGCTCTAAACCGGCCACTACTGATGCCAGAGCAAAGTCTCTAGAGACTCGACCAGCTTGAACCCACTATGTCTCTCAAGATCTCACAAACCTATCAACTTATGTAGCAGCTAGATGTCCCGCAATCATCTAATGCGACCGAATCTTGCATGCTCAAAGCAGCTAAAGATTGCACGTCTTCCAAGCCGCAGGACACACAACTAACCTTCTAAGCGGATGCTCATCCTAAGGAGCAATCTAGTGGAACATCATCGCTAATGCATCCATCTAGTTCTGTTCCACCGCAACCACCAGCAAGTCTTAGGCCTTCATATGAGCGACGCTCATTTCTTGCTATGGCCAAGGACCTTGCTGCCAATTCAAGTGATGACTTGGTTACTTGCATTAAAATGCTAGACAACACATTCACGACCTTCGCCCGAAGTTATGAGCGCCTAGACCTTGGCCTTCTTGATGAGCCACTTGCTTCTGAAGTCCGTGCTTTACCATGCACCTGGGAAGAGTACGAGCTAATGACCATCAAATTCCCCAAGGTTGGAGCTGAGCTTATCGCTAGCGATGAAGTCTCAAAGGAGCAAGCAATCATCGGCAAGATGCTAACCTCATACCGAAAGCCTGTTGGCTCTGCACCAATCCAAGAGCTTGAAGAGCTCGTGAGTCTTGCAAACTCTACCTCTTCATTCTTACAGCAATGGTATGCCTTACGCCTCCAATGGGAGCGGAAAGGTTGCCAAATTATGACGAATGCCAAGCAGAGACGCGTAATCAAGGCTGCGGAATATGACCCCACATACGTAGCTCCTACTTCTTTTAAGGTTATGGCCATCCTGCGTAACAAACTGCTTGATGACCATTTATTGGCCCATCCTTACATCGATTAAGTCCTTACAGAAGAAGAGCTACACATTGCTAGCCGCCTCAAATCTAGTGATGTGCTACATGATGTCCTAACGTATATCACGCAAGCATCCATTAGACCGCATGAACTTGATCGTCATGCCCAATTGGAATACAACCCAAATTTCTACCACTGTCATTGTCAAATTAAACACACCAGGTTGTGCTTTAATGCCCTTGCCTCATCCTATTCAATCCTAGGAAGGATTTTCATCTTTCCACGAGGGGGAGGGGGTAAGGTGATCAGGAAAACATAACACAAAGGAAAAACATAATGAAGAGTTGAACTACACATAAAAACTTAAGAGCAAAGCGCACTTGGAAAATTCATGTATTTTCTTTCAGTTTGTTATTTCTCAAATTTCATGTTCTTGTGCAACTTTTCTAATTGTTCAATTCTTTCATAATGCCATAATTCAATCTTGTCTACCCCATCAATACTAATTATGGGCACTGTTGCATGGCAGGTACCCACAACGGCAGGACAGGAAAAAGGTGGTAAGCTTCTGTTCACGGAAGAAGAAGAAGAAGCCAAGTATGGGATAGGTGTGGAGACATGAGGATTTAATCAGTTCACCTTCAAGCACACTCTAAACTTGGACGAAGCCATCCTAGAGGAGCCAGTAGTAAAGCAGCTGGTGGACAAGTGTACTCTCCAGAAGTATGTGGAGAAAGTGGGACAAGCAATGGACTACAATTCTTGTGCAGAGTTCCTGAGGAGTTTTGATGCTCGTAGGAATTGTGGCAGAGTGATAGTAAGAAGAGGGGGTGTTGCCCACCAGGTGGAGGTACCGCTTGACACTGAAGTGGTGGAGAAGGCCCTTGGCTTAGCCCCCAAGGCTGTGAAGCATCATAGAAGAGACGTATATACCATGGTGGGGATGAACAAGAGTAAGGTGCACATAGTGGATGTAGTAAGTTTGGCAGACATCCCAAACCAGAAGTAAAGATGCAAGCAAAGATGGTCCATGCCCTCTTCTCAGGACATGGATAGAATGCTTTGATGAACAGGATCAGTGTCCCAATGTTGGAAAGCATAGCGGCTGGGTTCCCTAAGGAAGTGGATTGGAACAGGCTTGTCATAAAGACCATCGAGACAGTAGCAAAGGCCCTTGCTATGGGTGCAGCAGTAGAGAGTCCCCAGCCTCTACAGCGAGATCAGCCCACAAGAAGTCCTCTGCCAATGCTTCTACCATCAGATACAGTGGTGTATTGACTGCCATTATTCATGAGGCTACTAAGGAAGCAGGGGGAATTGAAGAGATAGTAGCACCCTCCCAGCCACTGCACCTTGAGGAAGACAAATCCAGTGAATGCACCATTAGTGATAGAGAAGAGCTTGAAGCACCATCCACTCAAGCCGAAGTTGGGGCACAAGGAAAGGCGAAGATTGCCAAGATCCAAAAACAGAAGAATGAAAGGTTAAGCAAGGAAGAGAAAGATGAGTTGAAAAGAGCACAAGAAGAGTCCAAGAGAATGGAGGAGGAACGAAGGAGAAAAGAAGAGGAAGAATTTGAAAGGATCAGAGAAGAGTCAAGAAGAGACGAGGAGGAGATGAAGAGAAGAGCTGAAGGAATGAGGAGGAAGGAAGCTGTGGATTTGATAGAGGCAACTCACAGGTCCATGGAAGAGACCCATGGAGGGGGAGAGATGAGCCCATTGAGCCCGCATCATGAGGCTGGAGTTGGTGGCAATGTAGAAATAGCCCCAGTGGTTGCAGGAAAGGGCAAGGCCCCATTGCACCGTCTCTCCTCTTCCCTTGTGCCACTCCCAACTGAAACCACACCCACCATGACACAGGAGTTGGTGCCAACTGTGGACACGGCTCAATTAATGGCAATGATACAGCTCCTGGCTAACAAAGTGGCGGAGATTGCCCCCGAAGGAGGAACAAAGAGGCCAATCGCAACAAATGCAGAATCACGGCAAGACCCTAAGCGGCAGAAGCTGGAAGCATCAACCGCTATGGCCCCTCTTAGAGTGTCACCAACAGCAGACTACGATGCATATGTGGCTGAAATTCTCACTCAGTTGAGCAAGGCCAGAGAGGAAAAGAAAGTGGCCTTGGCAAAGCTAGACGTTGAAAAGGAAACCCTGGCAACTTTGAGACTCAACGTGTCCAAGCAAGCCGCAAATCATCAAAAAGAGCTTGAGGCCCTAAAAGAGAAGTTGGATGCCAAGACCAAGGAAGCTCAAGAGAATGAGGATCATTTGAGGTGAAGATTGGAGGAGGAAGAACATGATCTACTAGCTCATCTAAAGAGTCAGAAAATGTTAATTCAGCAATATGATGAGCTAATGGAAAGGACCACTCGCTTGGAGAAGCACTGGCAGGAAGAAAGCTAGGAGTCGGAAGAGCAACGTCAAGAGCAAGAGGATGCCCTGGCGTTTTGACTGTGGTATGAAATAGAGGAGCAAGGAAGACTAGAAAGAGAGATCCAAGTCCTAGAGCAAGAAAGGCAGGATGCCAGAAGAAGAAGCACACACGAGTTGAAAGATGACTTGAAAAACACAAAAAGAGATGTGGAAGCTCTCATGGCTATGGCAATAACAGAAAGAAGACTGCATTTTGTAGAGTTAGAAAGCCGTAAGCAGATCCAGGAAGAACTGTCAGAGAGATTCGTAGAGGCACAACTGCAGTTTACCATTGCAAAACAAGGAAGAAAAACAATAGAAGAGCAGCTGAACTTCCACAATAAGGAGAAGACGCAGATGCTAGACTTAGTGAATGAGTAGCAACAAGTGGTAGTGATGCTGTCTCGAGAAATGGAGGAGGGAATGAAAAAGATGGAAGAGAACACCCATATGGAAATGGGAGCGGCACAACTTCAAAGAGTGCGTGGACTAATAGAATGCCTGGCGGCGAGTGAATGCAAAAGAGTGTTTGCAGAATCAAGCGCAAATGCTGCCGAAGTGTGCTCAAACACTCAAAGACAAGCCTTCTTGAGCACGGTGCTGAATGTCACCCAAGTTGAAAGCAAGGACTCAATGGAAAGGATGAAGAGAAAGTTAGAATTGACATCTCATGCCTTGAGATATGGCCTTCAAGAACACACCCTTCCAACTGGCACAAGCATTACTACGGCACAACAATACAATTACCTACAGCAAGCCAGTCTTTCTGTTACGAGCTCAAGGAACTAGGGTTTGAAGGACAAGTGCAACAACCACCACCTGAAGACTAGTCGACGGTAAAGCAAGCCACAAAAGAGGGGCTGGACTTTGAGCAAGAATTTGAGGAAGAACAGCACAGAGAGCCCACTCCGCCCCTACCTGAATTGCCACCCAAAGAGCCAGAAGGGGCATAAATTCCTGAACACATGGTAGCAGCCTGAAGAAGAAGGCAAGAGGTTGCGAAGCAAGCCCAGAGGAGAGCGAGAGTATGGCCACAACAACTCCCTGAAGAGCCCATGCCGATACGCGAGGATCCCCATCTCGCTGGTCTTAGGAGTTGACTATATGGTGACAATAGGAGTTCCAGACATGACCATTTGAGCTATCCTTTTCTTATCCACCAGCTTTGGATTGTGTTCTACCCCTGGAGACAGTGGCAAGAATCAACAGAATGGCTAATGACCTCGCCAACAGATGGATAGAGGAGAGAAACATTGTAGTTACCAGATGGAGGCAAGAACTAGCAGATTATTGGTAGGACAAGGTGAACCGGGTTCCCAAGACCGTCCAAGGCTACGAGGCACATCCAAAGTGGAGGAGGAGGATTTGGGATACCAACTTTGATGCCTGGACTACTTTCTGCAGCTCATTGCCTGAAGAATGGAACGACCCCATCCACATGCCTTACCCCTGCAGACATGGAGTCGACCATGATAGGAACCTGCATGGGCCGCTTGACTTTCCAGCAATCTATAATGTCAATGCACAGACTCTTGAGGGATGCTTGGTTTTTAGATCGGAGGATATCCTTCCATCCATCAACCGCTTCCTCGAGGATTTCTCCTCATGTCCAGACCCAGCATTTATAGTAACCTGTAATTACCTTAGGCTCATTAAGTGTTTGCTTAAGCAAAAGCCTGTAGCTGAGGGAACCCACCTTCCCCCACTCTTTTTTTATATCAACTTAGGCATCGATAGTCATGCCATGGCTAGACTCATGATGAGGGTGACCTTACTCTCCTCCTCCTGCACGAAAATCCTAGAGGATATGAGCGATAGCCGCTTCACGAGGTGTAACCATCCCTTTTTGTCATTAGCGCCTCTGAAGGTAAGAGCTAGCATCAAAGAATATCTGCAAAGCCCTACATTTTTGACTAAGTGCCTGAGGCCACCTTGTGGACCATCCGAGGATGATAGGAATACAGCATAAGAACTCTTTTTGTATTCTAGTCATAGCCATGATCAATAAGTCATTCAAAAAAAAGGAAAAAAAGAAAAAAAAAAGAGAAAATGAAAAAGAAAGAGAGAGAAAGAAAGAGAGAAAAAAAAAGAAAAGAGGCCATTACCAGGAATGAAAAGAAAGAGGGCACTAGAGGACAAAAAGGTGCAAGAAAGAGAAAAGCAAAGGTTTGAGCTTCCTATGAGACATTTGGAGTGCCACATTCACTGCACCTAGGTTTTCCACCTAGCCCCTTCCCCACCTCACGCTTAGGGCACATCAATGGTAGGACTACCAGACCACCTGTCACCCTAAGCTCTGCACCGCACCCATGACGATGCACGAACTGGGTCCTCAAGTGTGGGACAACACCATGGGCTTGCCCAAGGTTCCACCCAACTCCCAGTTCCACTACCATGTGCACTGCACGCACCATGAAGAGGCAGACACACCCATTAGGAAGTGCACAACTTTGCCTTGCAGGTTAAGATCGAGTTGTATCAAGGAGAAAGCACATCAACCAATGGATCCACCTCAACACCATTTTCAATTTCAAGGGCAGATCTTTGTCCAAGACAAAGCAAATCTTTGTTAAGACACCTTTTCGGAGGGACCTAATTCAACATCATTTTCGATTTCAAGGATGAATCTCTTCAACACCATCCTCGACAAGGGCATGTATACAAACTCAAAAGGCCACCCAGCCACCAACACTACCACCTTCCAAGCTACCACCCATCAGTGCCATGGGACTAGCACTTGGCTAGGAGGGGGGTAATGTTTATTGCAACACTAGCAACAATAGGAAAAAAGTAGAAAAATAGAAAAATTTGAGAAGCAGGAAAAGGCGTAGGGCAGGCATGGAGAAGGCGCCCAGAATAATAATAAGTCCGAAAAAATTCCAAAAGCATGGGAACAACCGCCAAAAGTCCAAGGTGCAGTTGCCGAATCTGGAGGAGTTAAAAGCAACAAAGCACACCTTTAAATGCAAAGGCACTCTCAAATCCTTGTAAAAGAGCGCCAAGCTCCCTCCTGTGCGAATTGTAAACTTAGAAGTTCTAGGACTAGCTAGGAAGTGAAAGAATGGAGACAAAGGGCCTAGGCCATGGCCGGCCATGTAAGAATTGAGGACGACTTCCCGTGGGAAGTAGGGCATGTATATAAACTTGAAAAGTGAATGAGAAGCTCATTCTTTTGTATGGCAAAAAGCTTCTTCTTTTTCTTCTCTTCTTCTTGCCTTCTTGCTTATGCTTGAGAGAGGGAATGAGTGAGTGTGAGGGAGTGTGTGTGTGAGAGTGAGGGACCGAGGAGAAGGAGCTCCCCATCTCCTCTCTTCATCTTCTTCTCTTCTCTACTCTTCTCTTATCTTGCGTGGCTATGGAGGATGGAGCTTGTTGGAGAGGAATTGAGCTTGCTTGAGCTTGCCTCAAGGAACATGGAGCTATTGGCGTTCACCGGAGAGGAGGATACTCGATCGGGCATCAAGGTAAGCTCACTACACCCCATAGGTAGGGAGGGTGCGTCGGCTATGTCAGAGGTAGCCATGGCCACTCTGCTTGAAACGCTTGACCAATAAGCAGTCCGTAGGTCTTAGGGGTTGAGCTTGTAGCTCCCTTTACCCAGTCACTCCTCTAGCCTCCAATAGGCTCTTGGCACTTTTAGCATCCCTAATGATCATTGGCAACACCTCTTGGCACTTGTATTTGGCATTGGGAATCAATTGGATCTCTTGGGATTAGCCATTGATTCATAGTTTGTTGTCATATAGTTTAGGACAACATTTCATTCGTTGTCTAGAAGTTACTTATGCTTCCCAGGATGTTTGCTTGATGTTGGATCATGTGGGGATGTTATGCCAATGTATTGGAATGCTATGAGACTGATTTGAGCACTCTTTTGCTTAGTTTTACATAGGTTTTTTACTGCTATAATGAGCAAAATTAAATTCTATTTTATTAGCAAAAGCATATACATATTGCTCCTAGGTACTCACTGATTATTTGGGGTGATGTACCAATGCTTATGGTACATGTTACATGCTTGGTTCTGCTCCTCGATTTCTTTTTGAGCTGAGATTGGAGCTTTGAATCTTGACATTGGTTGTCATTCATTGTTATCTATGGTTGTTTGATGCTCTAATAAGAGCTTTACTAGTTACTTGGGTCAGATGGGGGTCTCAGATATATGCTACTTGGATCTTGGATATATGGATACCTTCCACATTATGTTTTGAGCTTTGTTTGCTTGTCTGGCATTTGACTTTTGTTTCAGTGGGAGCCACTACTACTTAACACTTGGATATTATATTGAGTATTTGGCTACGCAGTTGAGCTTAAGGGTCTTCTAGTTAGACTGTGGGACTTGGTGACATGTATGTGATCTTGTCATACTTTATGTATGCAATTGATACTTAGTGGGCTAATCTGATACATTAATCTTGGGCTAGCACCTATATCTAACATGATGTTTGCATCTTGGTTGGTTATGTACTGAGCTTCTATATTACTCAATCCATTGTGCCTTTGGTTGGTCTCTTTTGTTAAACATGAGACCAACTCTATGCATGATGGTTATGCATATGGGATGTATCTTAGTCTAACACATTGATCCTTTGATAATTCTTGGTGCCAGTCGCATCTTTACTCACTACTGGTTGGAGCTATTCCCTAGCAATTACAATTTGTTTTATATTAGTGATTGCTCCTCTTTCGCATTGATTTCTTATTGATGTACTTTATCTTCATCATGTTGAAATTGTAGTTTACTATAGGGTTTATGTGAGTAGTCACCTTCATTTGATAGTTCTTTGCATTGAGTTTGTGGACTGTTCATTACTTGGTTAGTATCCCTTGTTTTCAGCAATAGTATGCTTTGACAATTTGTACACTTGTTTATCGTCATTATGGCTAGCGGCTTGAGTGATAATGCTACCTTTAATATTGACAAGTTGGATGGCACCAAGTAAGTTATTGGAAGGTTTAAATTTGGCAAGTTTTAGTGCAAAAAAGGTAAGTTAAGCCTTTGAAACATAATGGTGTCAAGCCCAAACTTATTGATGCAGAGGATTGGGTTGAATTAGATGACCTATGCAAGTCCACCATCATACTATCCCTCTCTAAGTAGTGTTCTATAATGTTGTCTTTGATAGTAGTTTGCATGGAAATTATAAGAAAAGATTCACAATGCCTATGACAAGCAAAGCCCTGCTTCTTAGATGCATTAGCTGAAGCAACTCATGGATCTTTGCATGAAGGAGGGCACTTTTATGACAACTCATTTAAATGAGTTTCATTCCATTATCAATCATTTGTTTTCGCAGGGATTGAATTCAAGGGCACTCTTCTTCCCTTGTTCCTCTTAGTTACACTGCTTGAATCATGGGATACCTTTCATACTACTATGTGTGCTAATATACCTACTGATGGATTATAGTTGCAGGATGTAGAGGGTGCACTCTTGACTTAAGAGGTTAACAAAAAGAATGTTGATGCTTCTCGCACCTCTCATGCTTTGATAGTTAGAGACAATAATGGTAGGAGAGGTAATGATGACCACTGTGGGATAGACTCTCAACAATCTCACTCTCAATCACGTGGACAGCCTTGTAGTTGTTGGGGGTAAAGGCACTTCTACCTAGCCGCTTGTGTATTACTACATTGATAGTACCCACCACTGCACACTGCAGGTGGCAGGCACCCATCACCGTCACTTTATTATTTATTCTTTTAGTGATAGTTTGAATAAAGGAAGGCTTGGTCACACATTGTGACTGTTGGAGTTTCCATTTGGTCTCTCTCTCTTTCTTGCTCTTGCTCTCCCGCCATAGCTCTTCCAAGAAAGCTTCGATCCTTCTCACCTTTCAATTGGTATCAAAGCATGGATTCATGGCTACTTGGGCTTGGTTCGTGGTGTCTTCAGCTTCCTATTGAATCCCTACATTCATTGGGTCTTCTTCTTGTTGACAGCAATAGCCGACTCTCTTGAGCTCCCGTCACTCCTCAACTTCTCGACCACCTACTCAGCCCCTTTGGGCACCCTCATGGAATTCCAACAAAGGTATTCATTCATCTTCTTCAGGGTTTCATGCTGGTTATAGGTCAGTGTGAGAAGAAGAAGGGGGTAGCACCATTGTATCTTGATGGCTCCATATCTTGACATAGACTTCTTGTGGCTACTTGAGGCTTGTTGTGTGCCTTCTTTGGCACCCCCTTGAGCTTCCTACCACCTGACTAGCCCAAAAACATGAGTAGCAACCCAGGAAAATCAGCATGAATTAGTGCCAATTCATGGCAGCCCCTGGACAACTCATCCTAATCATTGGCAACCTCATTTGGGCACTATACACTTGGTGTATGCTTGGCATTTGATCCCAAGCCTTGGCATTGTGCATTGATGTGATTTACTTCAGGTTTGGGATTGTTATACACAGTTTATTGGCAGTGCACAACAATGCTACATTAGCATTTTATGTTTAGACCACTTTGGCATTGACATTGGTTGCTCAGTTGGTCCCGAATGCTAGGGGAATGCATGCATATGATGTGAGATGCTTTTGGGGCTGAATTTGCTCAGCCATTAAGTGTTTCGCATAGTCCATAGGTAGCCCAAAATAGGGTAGCTCCATGTCATTAAATTTTATGCTTATGTTACATGGTCATTTGATGCCTGATGATGCCCGGTTGGTGCCTATACATATGGGAAAGTATACCTATGGTTTGCCTATAGTTTTGAGCTTGGATTGAGCCATTGTTTGCTCAGTTTTGGACATTTATTTGCTACTGGAATATTCAAGGCTGAAGCTCATTTGCATATGTTTGGATATACCTATTGGATTCAGGCTATGTCTTGGATGTATACATTGATGTATTGATCATCGGGGATCGACTTTGAGCTTGATATTGCTTCGGATCATTGGTTGAGCTTGAGCTCCACTTTGTAGCACTTGAATCTCCATCTTTGGATGTACTTTGGCATGTACCTCACTTATGTGTCTGACTAGTCTTTGATCTTGCTTCGGATCATTGGTTGAGTTTGAGCTCCACTTTGTAGCACTTGAATCTCCGTCTTTGGATATACTTTGGCATGTACCTCACTTATGTTTGACTGGTCTTGACATGCTTGGCTTATGCCATCTCTATACATGTTAGTTACATTGTCTTGGAGTTGATTGCTACTGCGACTTGCTTTGGCTTGACATTTGATTGCTCAAAGCTTATTTTGGCCATTTCTTGGCTTTCTAGAGTTACAACTTGGATGTACTTGATGTCTATGGATGCTATGGAGCTTATGTGCTTGGGATATCTCATTAATACTTGATCTTGGACACTTGTTACTGGTGCACTCTTACATGCTTTGTTCGAGCTCTCTTGCTTGACATTTATGGCTTTTGTGCCAGTGGGAGTATCTTGATACGCTTGACAGACATAGAGTAAGTGGGTTTATGCTACTTGAGCATTTGGATACTTGAGACTTGGATATTTACTTGGATGTTGCATGGTTGATATGCCGTGGTCCTCATAGATGTATTTGGGCTGATTTGGGCTTTACACTCCCTGAGCATACACCTATTTGTGTCAGGTCTTGCTAGTGTTGTGTACACTTTGCCATATTACACAAGGGGTGTGCTGGCTTACTGACGGATTCATTTGGCATACTTGGGTGTTTGCTCAATGTCCGTATGGCTATCACATGTTAATTCATTCCCACTTGATGCTGGTTATCCTTTGACAGCCAATGGTTGACTTGGTGCATTCATTTTGCCTACAGTTTGCTCTCATTGTACCTGGCTATAATTTATTACAACAAACAATTATGCATGGATTGTGATGAATTTTTCATGCTGAATCATCCTGATTTTATGTACTTTTGATGGTGGACAACATCATTAGCTATCAGTTCATGGTCATTCTGCCTTGGTTTTGGTGGTATTTTGGTTGTTTACAGCAGAAAACAACAAGCAGTTTTGAACTGTCAGCAGTGTTTCAGCTTGCAGTATGACATCTTCTTCCACTAATAGTGCTATCTTCAACATCACTAAGCTTGATGGTACGAATTATGCCTATTGAAAGAGCCAACTTGTGTAGAAATTGCAAATAAAACCCCTAAAGTTGCATGGAGAGCAGCTTGAAACTATGATTGATGATGAATGGATAGAGCTTGATGAGTTATGCAAGTCCACCCTCATCTTGTCTCTCACTGAACATGTGCATTACAATGTGGTTGAGGAAGCACAGAGTGCTTGGCAGCTTTGGGATAAGATCAAGAACCTCTATGATAAGAAAAGTCCAACAAGTCAGATGTATTGACTGAAGCAACTTATGGACTTGTGCATGAAGGAGAATATGACAATGTCTGCTCATTTGAGCCAGTTCCATGCTATTCTCAAGAACTTGACTTCTCAGGGTATTACCTTCAATAATGAGGTTACACCATTATTCTTGCTTGGGACTTTGAGTGAGTCATGGGATGTATTTCTCACTACCTTATGTGCTCCTGTTACTATTTTGAACTTGCCTAATATAGAGATTTCTCTTTTGCAAGAAGAGATCAATTGTACAAACTTGGATGCCTCTCGTGTGTCGCACGCTTTGACTGTTAGAGGCAGAGATGGCACTGGAAAGAATGACCGTGGGTATGGACGTGGTAGAGACTCACAAAATTCTAGGTCTAAGTCATGTGGTAAGTTGCGCAGCAAGTCTCCTGGGAGAAATGCTAATGTGACATGCCATCATTGTGGCAAGATATGCCCACAGTGTCATGAGTTACGCAATGAGAAGCACGAAGAGAAGGGGAAAGACAAAGTACAAGAAAAGTCCTCTCATCGCAGCATTATGCTTGCAAAATCCAGTATGAAAATTAAGGAGATAATTGTCATGCAGAGACTGAGGACTTCGATGGGGAGTACACACTTGCAACTAGTTCTTGTGATGCTATGCCGTTGGTCGAGGTTCACTCTATATATGCACAGTGTTGGATTTTGGATTCTGGTGCTTCATTTCATGTTACACCATGCCGTGAGTGGTTTCACTCCTACCGCAATATCTCTGGTTCAGTTCGCTTGGGTGATAATAGTTCTCTACTGGCAGTACTTTTCTGTTACAAGATGTATATCATGTACATGCAGGGCAGCTTGATGATGTTGGGTTTCGTGTCTCTTTTGGGGATTTTGCCTGGAAGATCACACATGGCAGACTTGTGCTTATTAGAGGTACCATGACTGGTAGTCTCTATCCTCTTGTGGTTGATGGGTCCTCTGTTGATCATGTTTTGTCCGTGGGTTTTAACCCGCATGTATCTCTTTGGCACGCCCATTTGGGCCATATGTCCTTGAAGGGAATGAAAATGCTTTCTAGTTTGTAGTACTTATAGCCCCTTGACTATGCATGTTTTGATTCATGTGAGCATTGTCTTTATGGCAGACAGACTAGGAATACGCATAAGAAGTTTGGTAGGACACGCATGATTGAGTCCTTGGTATTGGTACATTTAGATGTTGTGGGCCCATGCCCTGCCAGTCTATGGGTGGTACAAAGTATTTTGTGACATTTATTGATGATTTTTTGTATAAAGTCTAGGCTTATCCCATTAAGCTTAAGTCAGATGTATTGGCTGTGTTTCAAAGATGGCTTGCATTGGTTGAAAACCAGATTGGGCATAGGCTAAAATGCCTTAGGATTGACAATGGGGGAGAATATCTATCACGTGCCTTTGAGTAGCTATGTGATGAGAGGGATATTAAGAGTCAGTTGACTGCCCCTATATCCCACCCCATAATGGTTTGGCTGAATAAATGAATAGAACCATCTAGGATCATGTACGCAGTTATGCTTAGCCATGCGAGCCTACCACAAATCTTTTGGATTGAGGCAGCCAATATAGTTGTGCATATCATAAATAGATCACCTTCTAGTGGTTTGGATTTCCAAGTTGCAGAGGAGATATGGACTTGCACATCTATGTGTCTTTGGATGTGAGGCATTCTGCCATGTGCCCAAGGACAAGCATAGTAAGCTGGATCTTAAGAGTGTCAAATGCATTTTCCTTGGCTATGGAGATGTAGGCAAGATGGGTTACCACCTCTGGGATCTGCAGGCGCGGAAAGTCGTATGTAGCCATGATGCAGTCTTTCATGAAGACAAGATGCATCAATAGCCTAAGAAGGTGGTAGAGATATGCAAGGTTATATTCCAGGAGGAGCCATGTGCTCCTGCACAACCAATTGGTTAGCTTGCAGTAGTAGTTGGTACACGTGGCCAGGATGTTGGATAGGCGACAGAGCCTGTCATGAGATGGCCAGTCTACTAGAGATAGACGTTCACCTCATAGATTTGAGCCCTCAATGCATTATGTCTTGGTTACAGATGCAAGAGAGCTTCTCACCTATGATGAGGCTATGCGCAGGGGTGACATTCATTCCTGGGAGAGGGCTATGCAGTCTGAGATGGACTCCCTACATACGAATATGACTTGGGATCTAGTTGCATTGCCTAAGAGCAAGAAGGCTTTGCGATGCAAATGGGTGTACAAGCTGAAAAGTACCCCTGGGCACCCCAAGCCGGCTTATAAGGCAAGACTTATTGCTAAGGGTTTTAAAGAGGAGCATGTAGTTGACTTTGATGAAGTTTTTTCTCCCGTGGTCAAGATGACCACCCTACGCTTGGTTTTGGCCTTAGTCGTGTAGCTTGACTTGGACATGTATCAGATGGATGTTATAGCCCCTGTTGTATCCCTATGACTACATAAAGGCAGGGATGTAGAAGTGTACAGTTCTCTCTACCACACTAAGGCCGAGAATGTTACAACCATTGAGGTTTCAAGGGGGCCATATGGTTGGGCCATTTGGTTCATGAACTTGGGATTGATAGTATACCTATAATGCATTCGGATTCTATGAGTGCTATTCAGTTAACGAAGAATCCCGTCTTCCATGAGAAGAGGAAATACATTGAGGTGAGGTATCACTTCATATGTGGGGTCATGGAGGATAGGTCTGTTGACCTTTTGTCAAGATCTCCATTGGCGAAAATCTTGCAGATCTACTCACAAAAAACCTCATTATTGAGCACTTTGCCTTCCTTAGGAGATTGATGGGCGTTAGATGAGATGACGTTTTTCCTCATCCTATTGTACATGTGTACATTGTACTGTCTTTTTTTTTTCACTCCTCACTAGGGCAGATTCGCCTTTAAGTGGGAGCTTGTCGGGGGTAAAGGTGCCTTTGCCTAGCTCCCCCTGTATTACTACACTAACAGTATCCTCCACTACACACTGTAAGTGGCGGGAACCCATCATCATCACCGTCACTTTATTCTTTATTCTTTTAGTGATAGTTTAAATAAAGGAAGGCCTGATCACACATTGTGACTATTGGAGTTCCCATTTGGTCTCTCTCTCTTTCTTGCTCTTGCTCTCCTGCCATAGCTCTTCCAAGCAAGCTTCGATCCTTCTCACCTTTCAGTAGTAAGTCACGTGGGTGGCTATAAGTCCTTATTGACTTGTCATTACTATGGAAAAGCAGGGCATATTTGGTCACAGGGCATATTTGGCCACAGTGCCATAAGATATGTAAGAACAAGTGCAAAGAAAAGGGCAAGGGTAAACTATATGACAACAATGATTATCACATCATTGTCCCTAGCAAGTCAAGAGTTAAGATTAAAGAGATTCATGTTGTGCAAACTAATTCTAATGATGATTTCATACTTGCAGCTTCTCCTCTTGATACTTCATAGCTGATTGATACTTTGTCAAGGTATACTCAATCTTGGCTCATAGATTCAGGGGCTTCCTTTCATGTGACCCCTCATAGAGAATGGTTTCACTCCTATCCCAATATGACTGAATTTATCTGTTTGGATAATGACTTGGCATTGTAGATAGTTGGTATCGGTGATATTCAGCTATGGTTTGGTTCAAGTTGCATATTTACTTTTCACAATGTACGTCATGTATTGGCTCTCATGAAGAGGCTTATCTTTATTGGCATTTTGGATGATGCAGGCTCTATAGTTTCTTTTGGTGATTCCTCATGGAAGATTACCCGTGGGAATTTTTTCATTGCACGTGGTGCTAAGTCCAATACTCTCTACCCCTTGCTTGTATATGGGTCAGTTGACCATATTTTGGTAGTGGGATACAGTTTCACATGTATCTCTGTGGAATTGTCACCTTGGGCATATGTCCTTGAAAGGAATGAAAATGCTTACTCGTTTGCAATATCATTTGCCCCTTGACTATCAATGCTTTGAGTCTTATGATCATTGTTTATATGGCAAGTATACACGTAATACGCATAAAAAGTTTGGTATGTCATGCCACATGGGTGAGCCTTGGCTCTTTTTCATTTGAATGTATGTGGTCCCATGCCTTGCAAGTCATTAGGTGGTGAGAAGTATTTTGTTACCTTCATTGTTGACTATACACATAAGGTCTGGGCATATCCTATTAAGCAAAAATTAGAAGTCTTGGCTAAATTTCAACGTTGGCTTGCTTTGGTTGAGAACTAGTTTGGGTATAGGCTGAAATACCTAAGGTCAAATAATGGGGGTGAGTATGTCTTTAAAGCCTTTGAGCACTTTTGTGATGAGAGGGATATTAAGAGTCAGTTGACCGCCTTGTACATCCCACCCTAGAATGGTATAGTTGAGCACGTGAATAGGACAATTCATGAGCAAGTTCACAATATGCTTAGCCATGCAAGATAACCACAACATTTTTGGGCTGAGGCAATTACTATTGTCGTACACTCGATAAATTGGTCCCCATACACTGCTCTTAACTACTATTAGGTTGTAGAGGAGGTATGCTCTAGAAAACCTCCCTTATATGCTCATTTGCGTATCTTTGGTTGTGAGGCTTTCTACCATATACCCCAGGACAAGCATAATAAGTTAGATCCTATGTTTAGGAAATGCATCTTTCTTGGTAATGGGAATGCAAGTGAGATGGGCTATGGGATCCGTAAGCTTAAAAAGTTATCCATAGACATGATATTGTTTTCCATGAGAAGAAAATGCATAAGTAGCCTGAGCATGTCATTAAGGTATGCAGGGTGATATTTTAGGAATAACCTCCTACTGATGTATAGCTAGCTAGACAACGTGTTGCAGCAACTAATGTCCCAATGGTCTAGATCCCTGATGTTCCATAGGATGTACAGACCCCACAACCAGTTTTGAGGTGGTCTACTAGAGATAGACAACAACATGTGCAGTTTGAGCCCTCTATGGATTATATTATGGTGATAGTTGTTGGTGAGCCTCTTACTTAGGATGAGGCCATGCACAGAGGTGATAGTTACTCTTGGGAGAGGTCCATGCAGTGAGAGTATGACTCACTACATAAAAATCATACATGGGATTTGGTTACTTTGCCTAATGGCAATCATGCTTTGCCATGCAAGTGGGTGTACAAGTTGAAAAGTACCCCTAGATAACCCAAGCCAAGATACAAGGCGGATTGATTGCTAAGGGCTTCAAGTAGGAACATAGTGTGGACTTTGATGAAGTCTTTTCTCTTGTTGTGAAGATGACTACCCTTAAACTCGGTACTGGTTTAACTTGGATCTTTATCAGATGGATGTCAAGGTAGATTTTCTTCATGGGGACTTGCAAGATGAGATTTACGTGGAGCAGCCTAAGGGCATTGTAGAACATGTTAGAAAACACCTAGTGTGCAAATTGAGAAAGAGCCTTTATGGCCTTAAGTAGGTACCTAGGGAATGGTACCACAAGTTTGATGCCTTTATGCATTCACAAGGATATTCTCATAGTGATATGGATATGTGTTTATATATGAAAAAGATCTGTGATGATAGTCTTATGATTTTGATCCTCTATGTGGATGATATGTTGATTGCTAGGAGTGCTCATGATGAGTTGGATGCCTTGAAAGGTAAACTCAAGATAAGCTGTGAGATGAAGAACATGGGATAGGCCTCACATATTCTTGGGATGCGCATTATGTGTGATTGCTCTAAGGGACTCCTCTACTTGCACAAAAGGAGTACATCCAGAAGGTCCTTGAGTGGTTTCATTTGCAGGATGTTAAGCCTATTAGCTATCCTTTACCTTCTCACGTGAATATCATGAAGTACCTAAAGGGCATAACAATTATGTGCATTTGTTATGGTGGCTAGGATACAGGAGTCATGGGATACACCGACTCTGATTACGTAGGACATGCAGATAGTTAGAAGTCCACTTCTGGCTATGTCTTCACCTTTGTTGGAGGTGTTGTTTCTTGGATGTCCAAGATACAGAAATGCACAGCCCTATCTACTATAGAGGTAGAGTATATTGTAGTCACTAAGGCTTACAAGGAGACTCTCTAGTTAGGCCATTTGACCTTGGCATTACTGATGTGGTCCTTACACTACATTCAGGTTCTATGAGTGATATTCAGTTGACTAAGAATCCCATGCGAAGATGAAGCATATTGAGGTGCATTACCACTTTATTTGAGAGGTCATTAAGGATAAGTCCATTGAGCTTGTCAAGATCTCAACTGGCCAAAATCTTGCAAATTAGCTCACTAAAAGTCTCTTAGTGGAGCACTTTGTCTTTCTTAGGAAGTTGATGGGCGTTGGATGAGATGATGTCTTTCTTCATTCTATTGTACCTATGTATATTTGTACTTTGTCACATTTTTTTCTTATTCTCTTCACTAGGCGCACATTCTCTTTTAAGTGGGAGGTTGTTGGGGATAAAGGCACATGTGCCTAGTCGCTCATATATTAGTTACATTGATAGTACTCGCATACCCACACATTTGTACACTGCAAGTGGCGGACGCCCATCATTGTCACTTTATTTTTTATTCTTTCAGTGACATTTGAATAAAGGGAAGGCCGATTACACATTGTGATTGTTGGAGTTCCCACATATTGTGTATCTCTCTCTCTTCCTCTTGCTTCTTCCACCATAGCTCTTGCTTCCTCTCCGTGCTTCCACTTCAAGGCTCACTTCCTTCACATGTACATCAACTCCTTCCCAAAAGGTTGTGACTAGTAAGGTTCCAAGGTGAGGCTACGTGCTAGGTATTTGCATTGGAATGCTGAGATGGTAGGCTTCTTTTTCATCCTCAATTGTGCTTATTCTTGTCCATCCATCCAAGAGAATTGTGTAAAAAGATGAGTAATACTATACTCAAGGCATGCCTACTCCACATTATTGTCTTTATTCGAGTCTTGCTTTTGGGAACCTTAGATTACCAAGTGACATGGTTGTCTCTGGTGCCAACAAACCATCTATTCTCTATGTTGTTTTGTGCCTCATCCACAACCTCTTTCCAAAATCATCACTAGAGTCCATTAATAGTCCATAAGGACTATGTTTCCCTTGTCATTATAAGAGACATAAGGGTTTATGTAAGTTTCATGATCCAATGATGAGAGGAAGCAATGGTGGATGTGGAGTCAATGTTGAGAGAGAGAGAGAGAGAGAGAGAGAGAGAGAGAGAAGCACACAAGAAGTTTCTATGGGTTCTTCGTTACCCTTATTCTTCATTATCTTCACTTATATAGAATTGTATTTGTATAAGGGGTTTGAAAGACAAACTCTTCTTGAGGAAATCTACTAAGTTGTCATCTACATGAATGTTGACAAGCTCAATCCACTTGTCCTCAAGCACATGCTTAATGAAGTGATACTTCAACTCAATGTGATTTTTCTTTGCATGAAAGACATGACTTCATACCAACTGGATGGCACTCTGACTACGGCTATGCAAAATGGGTATCTCTCCTACAATACCCAACTCTTGCACTAGACATGTAAGCCATATAGCTTCCTTGTATGCCTCAGTGGCTACAACATATTTAGTTTTAACGGTACATAAACCTATACATGTTGCAATCATGAGACTATACCTCTTGTGAATGTGAAGAAAATACTTGCCATAGACTTCTTAGAGTCCACATTCCATGCAAAATCTGCATTTGCATACCCAAGAACACATTCATACTTCCTATTAAAGTAAATGCATATGACTGTAATGCAATTACTCCTCAATGCTCCTCGATGCTTCTTGCCAAGGTTTGCCATAAAATTGCTAGCCATTGCCATTGCATAAGCAATGAATTGACATGTAGCCATCATAATATACATCAAGTAACCAATTTAAGATACACAGGGTATCTTAGCCAATTGAGTCTTCTCTTCATTTGACTTATGGATGTCCCCTTGGTATAGTTTCATATATGGAGGCAATGGAACACAAATAGTCTTCCCCCTTTCCATATTGAAAATGTGAACCTTCTTATTGCAAGTAAAGCATTCCATAGCTTTCATTTTTTTGAGCCTTGCTTGTTGAGTTCCCTTTCATTTAAATCTGAGAGGATTCATACCACAATTAGAAGCTACAAAATCTTAAACCCAAAGCTGAAGTGAGAGGACAAAAATTTTTCCATGCTTTGCATCATGCCTTTTGACCTTAGATTTATTTATAAAATCAATGTGTTAGCCTTATTAGACTTAATTTGTTTACAGATGATATGAGGTGTCAATAGACTACAAATGGTGATACTCCAATAGTTGGAGATTAGGAGAAGACAACTATGCTTTGGGCTACTTAAATCATTTGTTCTTTGTCAAGTATCACTCATGGCCACAAGGCTATGAAGTTGTGATTAGAGTGTCTTGGCTAGGGTTGTACAACTAGTGTGGACCCATTTTAATCCTAACACAACATGATCTTTCCATTAAATCATGCACTAGAAAGTGATAAGAGATACATGATGTTTAATCTTAACCTTGACAAATCCTATGGTTGCATCTCTAGGGACTTCATCATGGCAGATTTGGTGTAGTTTGGTTTTGGCTCACATTTTCACAAGGCATCCAAGGTCTGATTTAGTTACACACATCAACAAGGGATTTTTCAAACAATAATGTTTTTAGGGGCTTCATCTTATAGGGTTCAATGTGCCAAGGATGCCCGTTGGGCACCCTATTATTTTCCTTTCTTTTTTGGCACTCTTCTAAGATGTCTTGAAAAGAAAGTCTATGAACGAGCTCTAGGAGGTCTTTCACTATTAAGCAATGGTCTTTTTATAAGGTAGATGTCTACAATGACAATGTTGTCATCATTGAAGTAGAGGAATCTTCTCTTCTCACTCTTTTGGAAATTTATGACATGTTTGTGAAACTTTTTGATTCAGTAATCAACCTACAGAAGATAGATCTTCTTCCTATCAATGTTGAAGAGCACCAAGGAACTTGGTTAAGTGCTTATAGATTCAAGAGGGTTGAGCCATGATAATTTTCAAATATCTAGGGTGCCCCTTGGGTATCAATGCTTCCCCAAAGTAGAGATTTGTTTGGTTGCATTTAATATGACCAAAGCTAAAGTGTAGAGGTGGTCTAGGTCCCTCTCAACCTCATGGGTAAGCAATGGTTCTATATTCAATTCTCACAACTTCCCTATTTTTTGTTACATCTCTCTTTCCCTTCAACAAGTACTTTTGGGAGTAGATCAATAGGATTCTTCATTTTCTCATATGGTCCTTTAAAGGAATCAGATGTCTCCATTTCTTGACATCTGATCAATACCTCGAAGGCATAGGTGGTCTAGGGATTGAACACATCAAAGACAAACCATGTGGGTTGTCTATCCCATGTTTGAGGAGGATGGAGAAAGAACACATATGGTCAATGTTGCTTTGGCACTTCATCATCTTTGTCAAATTGTTTATAGAGAGGCATAGTAGTTTTTGTATTTGGGAAGAGATAGATTCCAATAATGATTTCAAAGTAAAGATTATATGATTTGATGTTGCTAGGTTGAAGACTCATGAGTGGAAATCTATATAAAGGAGTGTGGATAAGCAAGTCGTGACTTGCGAGGTGACCCCTCTCTCAACCAATGCATATGACACACTTTGAGGGCTTTTTATGGGCAAATCACCTTGGTCAGTGAGGACCCAAGCCTAGTTAATGCTATAATGGTCAAAGGAATATGTAGATAGATTGACATGTGGGATTATAGACTTTTGGCTCTAAAGAACCCCCTTCAAATTTATTGGGATGTTGAGTTTGATACCAGGGAAACCAAATTGTTGATAGATATATTTTCCAAGAGAGAGGATGAATGATCCACTTTCCCTTTCCCAAGCCATTATAGCTCCACTAAGTTCATGATGACAACCTTGTTTTGATGGATTATATCTAGGATCAAAGCATTATACAATACAAGGACATGTAGGATATAGTGTTAGGTAAGATGGTATTAGGCACTAGATAGGATATTTATATGAGCATCCACTTGGTCCACAACTGCCCACCTACCTACCTTCAATGCTACTTGTACCTATGTGTGCGTATCCTTGATATGTAATACAAAGAGAACTCCAGTCTACCATTATTGCTCATCTACTCTACTCTCATTGCAATATTTGTCATCATTGTGTTTCTCATATTTATCATCATTATTGCTAGTCTATCTCATTAATTAATATAATTGAAATACTCAATGCTACTTTTACATATATGTGTGTATCCTTTACATGTAGTACAAGAGAGAATTGTAGTCTTATCATTATGCACTCATCTATCTGATTATCTATTCTCATTTGTCATCATTGTTGTGTATCTCATATTCGTCATCATTATTGCTCATCTATTTCATTATTTAATATCATTGAAATATTCAATGCTACTTTTACATATATGTGTGTATCCTTTATATGTAGTACAAGAGACAACTCTAGTCTTATCATTATTGCTCATCTATTTGATTATCTACTCTCATTGCAGTATTTGTCATATGGTGTTAAAAGTGTTCTTAGCTACACAACATAGTAATACTCATCTCTCATAAGTTGATTCAACCCTAGGTTGATAGGTTCTTGCATTCATCTTAGAGTTCATTCCATCTAGTTTGTTATGATATCTAGTTCGTACACTCTTGATAGGTGTATCATTGAAGAATCATTAATCTATGTCTTGGTTTCACTTACTGAGTTTGCATTAGATTATTGAATAATTTTCTTAATCACAAAGCATTGACTTACAATAAGAATTCTACATCAACAAGAAGGTGCTTTCCATTGAACATATTCATAAGTTCAAGGTTTATATTTCAAAGAGGCATTTGAAGGATGCTTGCTTCAAGGATAAATCATACATCAAGTTCTATCAACTATAAGTTCAAGTGCAAGATCTATGTTGGATCCCAAAATGATAATATTAGTTGGTTGTCATGTAGCTCAAAAAGAACTTCACATCTTAGAGCACCAAGTGGTTATATTCTTTGATTGTCATGTATCTCAAAGAGAGCTTCACAAAGGTAAAATCTACGCAAACATTGGAGTATCTTATTCAACTATTGGATGCTACCTTTCAAGTGGTCATCTTGAGGAATCTACTATATTTAGTAAGCATATCCTTCTCAAACTTATATATGCAAGCAAATGTGGGAATTGAATACATATTGAGCCCCTTAATAAATCCACTACAAGGAAGTGCTATTCACTATTAACTTGGAGCCCAATTAATATTCTACTAAAGGCAATGGTCACTCTCTATCATCATGGAGCCTTACAATATGAAGCATTATTGATTCATCTTTTTATGTTTACTTGAACCATGTTTTTGGTTGTCTCTAAGGAGCTACACTTTTCAAGGCAAAATTTTCACACATTGTAAGGTTTATTGTCTATTGTCTACTTCTCAAATGTGAGCCTTTGAAAAGAGGATTTCTTTTGTGAACTACAACAATATTCAGTAGTACTTATATTATCTATAGATCAAGCCATCATCACATCTTTTAAGTCTACTATAATTAAATAATGAGAATAGGAAACATACACATTGGCAAGGTGATATAATTGAAAAAACTCTCGCACATCTTGGGCTTGGTATATCAAATTCATCTTCAATTATACCCATTTATCTATCATGGAAGCTCTTTGCTAGCCACAGTGCTGTGATTGCATACTTTCAGGTTGCAACACTTATCACTCATTTCACGTCAAAAATTAGTCCCTTAGTTCTCTCACGTCATTATAGCTAGCTAGTAGCAATTTGACAATCCATTAGCACATCTAGGCAACAATGCCAAGTTAGTTGTCCTTTTTGACTCATCACCTCCTCTCTAACTATTATTAGGATAACATCTTTGACAATTGGCTCTGTTCCTCCTATTCCTCAACCTTGCTACCATGGATGTCAATATCATCAAAAGTGTCCTTCACCAATTGATGTGCAAATCTCCATGATATAGTGATGCATTCTATCCAATTAGTCCACAACTTTGGCCATCATAGCCATAGGCATCATCCTTCCTCTCTATCTTCCCTCTCTGCCAGATCCATCTCAATCATGTAAAGGTAGTATATCCTCAAAAAACAAAAGCATTTGTTATCACATCCTTGTTCATATATCCTTATATGTATCCACTTATCCTCATTGTTATTCACTAACATATGCTCTTATCTCACATTAACATGCACACTACCTACCCCTTTGTCCACATCTCAAAACATCTAATTAGTTTGTTTCTTGACAATGCAAAGTCTTGTTGTAACACTTAGTCACATAGATTGCTTTATTCATTCTTTCCAAATTTCAATGTTCCACATCCACATTACTTTGTTTCTGCATCAATGCAGTATGTGCATCTTAAAACAACAAAGAGGAAATAATTGATACTTTTCTAGGTTCTCTTGAAATTGAAGGCATAAAAGACAAGGATATCCTTAAATTATGGGTTCCACATTGCAATCATTGATGATTTATCTTCAACCACAAAAGCATCTTCTACCCATTCTTAGTTCTTGTTGATTGATGGATAACTTTGCCCTAATCATTGGTGTAATAAAAAGGATGGCTAGCTCAATATCACTTACAATTTCATGATGTAAAGGGCATGGACCCCCATTAAAATCCAACAATGAGCACTCTTATCTTGGATGAACATCTACCAATATTCTCAAAAGTGGATGTAGTGAAAATTACTTATTTGTTAGGAGGCATTGGTGTTGATATGGTAGGGGGATAATTTGTGTAAACATGGAGTACGAGTCACACATGGCTTGACCAATAATTAAAATCAGTCATCTCCGCAAGGATCTCACATACCTAGGCATCTCATGATTTATCACAATGCCATGAATGTTCCATAAGCAACGGAAAGGTGTACTACTCTTGCTCTCATTGGCATAATGGAGAGGTCTTCCACCTTGTTTGGCTCTCACAACAAGACAAAAAGGGTCACACCCTTAGTGCACCTCATGAAACACATGGAAAGGTTCTAGTCCACCACCAAATGATACGAAATAGGAAAATTAGAGTATGGTTTGAGTATGATAGAATAAGATTAGCTTTTACTCTTGTGTGTAGCCAAGAGGGCTGTCTTGTGCTTATATAGAGGTCCCGAGCCCTTACTTTCATCCTTGTTCATGAGTTTAGAGCTTGTCTTTAGCTTGTGGGGGATGATTTGAATAAGTTAATCAATGTTGTGAGCGGCTCAGGTTGCTCCAAACTGAGTAGGACTACTATATACTTCTATTTACAACTTGCTATTGCCTATCTTTGTTCTCAACTTAGTCCTTCTCATCTCCAAGATCTTGCTTTTGCCATAGAGTAGCCATTAGGCCTATTTTGGGGAGATCAAATCAACTACAAGTGTAGTAGGAGGAAAAAACATGGTAGTTCATAATACACTCCTATACTTGATGCTTGATTTTCAAAAAGCTAGATGAAGCTTTTTAACATGCTGGGTATGTCATATGTTATATAATATTACTGCTATTATTTTACTTAGCTATCACTCTACTTCTTTTTCTTTTAATACTCTTCCTTCCCACTATGATATGCATGCTTATGTGGGCCAATTTAAACTATTGATAGTACTAATATTTTATGAATGAACTACTCGTGTTAACAGACTAATGTAGCAAAGTCATACAAGAGCTATAATAAATGTATGAGACTATTACAATGGTCAACTCATGAATAAAATAAGTGTTGGCACATTACAATCTCAAAAGTTCTCCCTAACTAAAGTGCTTCAAGTCTTGATTACTTAATATTCACTTCAAATGGTATTCCACAAGCAATACTCATCGCTAGCACCCTATCCTTGTGTATTTTTGAAAGGTTCGTGCACATTAGAGTCATAGTGGGGAGAAACAATTGGATCGTTCTCTCAATGCAACAATAAATATGGAGCAATTCACATATTGATTCCTATAGTTTGGTTCACAATATATGGTGCTATTATCATGGAAACTTGGATCTACATTTGATCATATATCTACCACATCACATGAGCTACTACTCATCTACTACAAAAGTGCAAATTTTAGTAGATGCTCCCCCTAGTGCCCTCTACATTCGTAGAGTGAGGATTCACCACACCTAATCTAGGAGTGTAGGGAGGTCAAGTCTCTGTGGAAAAGAACCTTTACTTGAGTTAATAGTTTGGGCTCTATGAACACTCCTCTCTCCATTGTATGGTCATTAGAGATAAGATGCATAATAAATGAGATGTGGTTATTTTTGTCAATCATCATGTTAGCCACTCTCAATGTTGTTTGGAATTTAGGAACAAGATGGTTCTCATGGTGGCTAGCACCAGTTTTGTAAATGCCTTTGCTGAGGAAATTGTTACCATCAAGAACGAGGCCCTAGCTATTTTTGGCCAAAAGGCCAGGCCTCAAGATAGTCTTGACAATAAGCTTAAGTAATGATGTAAGGATGTCTTACTTGCAAGTGATGTATATAGATTTACTTTACTAATGTAATCTCTTTGTGTTTATTTCTAAAAGACCTATACAAAAGGACATGTTTTCTTTTTTTGTTTTGATATGAACTTAAAATTTGAATCACTACATTGGTAAATTTAGATGCTCAATCACCGCATCTAGAGTGCTACTTGATCAAGTGTACATGATGATGTTCCTCCATTTGGATTATTACTTGAATCTTTACACTTGCGTGCTTTGTACGTGTTTTCATTGCGTTTATCTTACCCATATTTCCACATTAAAATGTTCATTGTGGAATCAAAATAAGTGGGTGAACTATGGTGTATGAAAGATGTGCATTACGTAGTATACTCTAGCATGGATTACACTTTAGAAAATGAGGCAATACATGTAGTTGTCTGCTATCTTACTTATCATATATAATAAATTCACAATTTTTATGAGAGAAAATTTCAACCTCTACTTATATTAATGGATGGTAAGAATGATGTAAACATTAAATGAATACCACATCCAACATGTGACTGCATGTGGGTAATTTTCTTCTCAATGTGAAATAGTTCAATTTGTATAAGTATATCTTCTTTAGAACTATGTACACCTCTGTGTGTGTGTGTGTGTGTGTGTGTGTGTGTGTGTGTGTGTGTGTGTGTGTGTGTGTGTGTGTGTGTGTGTGTGTGTGTGTGTGTGTGTGTGTGTGTGTGTGTGTGTGTGTGTGTGTGTGTGTGTGTGTGTGTGTGTGTGTGTGTGTGTGTGTGTGTGTGTGTGTGTGTGTGTGTGTGTGTGTGTGTGTGTGTGTGTGTGTGTGCAGAGATTTTTAACACATAACAATGCACATGAGGTAGGATTAGCCTCATATAGAGTTTGCTTTTGAATTAAAGTTATTATCAACATGAAAATAACACAAGACTCTTTTAGAGCCCTGCCACACCTATGTCGATGTACTTAGGTACTTAGGGTGGAGGGGCAATGACAAGAAAGCATTGTAGCCACACACAACTAACAATTTGCGTGGACCATGGAGAGCCAACTGTGAGGTATGCTTTATCAAAAGGGTGGGGGGGGGGGGGGGGGGGAGAGAAAGAGATTTGGCTACCACCACCAAACTTGGCCGAGTCTTGCTTGAACTTGACTTCCTAGACTTCTACAAGTCTTTTTGACCTAAGCATGGCCTGGCTCATAACTTGGACTAACACATTGTGCGAGAGAGAGAGAGAGAGAGAGAGAGAGAGAGAGAGAGAGAGAGAGAGAGAGAGTGTGTGTGTGTGTGTGTGTGTGTGTGAGAGAGAGAGAGAGAGAGAGAGAGAGAGAGAGAGAGAGAGAGTGTGTGTGTGTGTGTGTGTGTGTGTGAGAGAGAGAGAGAGAGAGAGAGAGAGAGAGAGAGAGAGAGAGAGAGAGAGAGAGAGAGAGAGAGAGAGAGAGAGTGTGTGTGTGTGTGTGTGTGTGTGTGTGTGTGTGTGTGCACACACACACACACACACACACACTCTCTCTCTCTCTCTCTCTCTCTCTCTCTCTCTCTCTCTCTCATGTGTGTGTGTGTGCACACACACACACACACACACACACACACTCTCTCTCTCTCTCTCTCTCTCTCTCTCTCTCTCTCTCTCATGTGACTTTCAAGGCAAGTAGGCCTGAGGCAAGGACGAAGGAGACCATCTAAAGTGCACATGAGCTCTAATACTATTGTAAACAATGGTCTTGAGCATTATCACTAGGGCTAACTCGACCTTCAGCTTGACTTGATTGGTAGCTTCCTTTTAAGTTATCATATGCTTTATGTAATGAGAAGTCCCTATGTGAAATCATTCAACTATCCACCTATTCTCTTTGACGTCTACCCTATCCCTATCAACATGACGTTCTAGTCACATGATCATTGGGATAACAAATAGTGGAAACACTAGGCTTTGTGACATTGCAGCTCACAAAAATTAATACACTATGCACATAATAAATGGCACGCTCCACAAATATAGGGGAGGGAAACACTAGGCTTTGTGACATGATGGTACTCACAGGGCATGCATGCTCTATCTCTATCTCCCTATCTCTCTTTCTCTTACATTTGTACTATAGGTTGTCTATGCTTCTTATTTTCAGTTAACACGAACAAAATCATGCCGCGTGTGAAACCTCTCTATGGTTCTCATGCTCTCACATCAAATTTTAAGTTAAAAATAACTGAAAGATAATCAAATTAGGAATTTCTTTTGGTTCTTTTAAGAAATATAAAATACTAATAATTTATTACCAAATAATAATGAAAAACAATCAATCAAAACTTAGGTGAAAAAATAGTGAAGAGGCAATTAATTTAATGTAGATTTTTTGGGTCTTTTTGGCCTCTCCTTTTGGGTGCATGCAGGCGACGGCCACTTAAGTGTGGAGTAACAGATCCTGAGACAGACCGAGCACGCAATGTTAATGTAAGCCTTTCCATTTCCAGTAAAGTTGAGGGTGATCCTGTGCATTAATTTTCGTGGCCCCTTTCTCTGTTGCTGTATTTTTTGGGTCAATCTGGCGATTGCTTGGCGCAGATCAATCGGATGAGCGGTTTTCTCTCAGGTTTGGCTTCAATCGATACTCTAATGAACTGGGTTGGGTCATTAAACTCATCTTTTGTCTGTGATTCTCATCCGAAGCTACTGAATTCCCTGATGCGTTGACTTACCCAATTGGTTTGTCATCTGAATCAAGTAATCTTCTCAGTTGTTTGCTTTAAATCATTCACCTAATTGTGGTTTTGATTGGTTTTAATCTTTCTGATTCTACCTTCAAGCTGTTAGCTGAGCTTAGTTATCTGTAATGATTGTTATCTGTAATGGTTCTGCCAATTCATGGTTGTCCTTTCTGTAATAGTTATCTTTACAACAACTTAGTTGTCTGTAATGGTTGTGTCTTGGGTCTCGGGTTTTTGTCTGTGTCAGTCAATATCTCTGCCAGCATAGCATTTGCTCAGAGAAGACCATAAGACCATCTTTACAGCATGGTGTTGTCTGGTTGATTGTATCAGAGCATCAATATAGGTAATTGATGTTGTTTGCTTTATTTTGTATCAGAATATCAGTTTATGTCATTCTTGTTGTCTGGTTCATTGTATAAGAGCATCAACATAGGTAATCGATGTTGTTTGCTTGATTTTTTGCCTCAAGTGGACTAGGTAATCCAGAGTTTTTATTGCATCAATTCATGGCATTTGTTCGTTGTCTGCTTGATTGTATCAGAGAATCAATTTAGGTAATCGTTGTTGTCTGCTTGGTTTTTAATCTGAAAGTTGATGAGGTAATCCAGAGTTTTAATGTGTCAATTCATGACATATGTTTGTCCTGGAGAATCAGATTATGAGAAGAAATCAAGTTCTTTGGTTATCAGTGTGATATATAATACAGGTCAGTTGTTACTTGGATATTTATGAAGATATGTTATTTACAGTGAGCTATTTTTCTCTACTCCATATCCTACCATTCTGAAACACTATATGCATCTCAGAAACACTATATGCGTCTCAGAAGTTTCATTTATGTTTTCTTTTGAATCTTAGTGATTTATCGCTTCAATGGCTAGCCGTTCCCTCTTGTCATTAGTTCTTGTTATTCTTGATGTTTATGAAGAGAGTAAGTCTGTTTTTTAAGGTTTGATTCCATCAATACCGAGTTTCAGGTAGTTAAATATGTGTGTAGTTGTTTTCAGAAATTTAAGATATATCTAGTTGTTTCCAGACATCCTTTCTCTTGTTTTATATTTTCATACTGTTCATAAATCAGCCCTCTTATACATCCTTAGTCTCTATAATGAGTTTGGAAGACCTGTGTTTGACATCAGGAGAATCAGGAAAAGGCTTATTTCTTCAGAATGCAGCATCCCATCTTCATTTTCCTCTTCTTGCTAGCTATCTTCAACATCAACTTGCTGCCTGCAAGGGCATGGAAATATACACGACCAGACCCTGATGATGCATTGAGCATGGCACGTTGGCTTGTCCAATCTAACTATTGGGGCGTTGTCAGGTGGCATTGTGTTCCTTGATCTAACTTGCTTAAGAGTAGAAGATTTGAGATGAATAGCATCAGTGTGCAAATGCTGCTGCTGCTGCCGTTGTGTTCTCATGTACTCTACAGATACTAACAATGAAATTTTTGCTGAAATTTTTGCAGCACTGTATCTGTTCATCTGAATGGAATCCCTTTCGGGTAAGCTCCACTCCCCATGGCCTATTTAATTTTCGACATTGTCAAAAGTTTTCCTTAGTCCAGAAAATAGATTTTTATTCTGCTTCCTATTATCAACCTTTTATCACATCAGTTCTGCATGATTGGACATAAGACTCTTGAAAAGTCTATATTGCGCGAGTAACATTGTAGTTTCTTCAGGAACCTGATGACTTAAAAGTGTAGCCAGTAGTCTGTGCACCTCCATTTCTATATGGTTATATCACATCAGGATATGTCAAACTCTAGCACTACACATGTTATAAGGTCATTCACTTGCTTTGGCATTAAACTGAGTGCTCTCATTTGGCAGCTGAAGCTCATAAATGACTTTTAAGGTCCCATTTTCACTTCACTAGCTTAGGGACTGAAAGATACTGTTCTTACCTGTCCTGACCTGTGAGATGCGCTGTCATGATGTCTTACTAAAGTAAACTTGTTTAATGCAAATTGCATTTTTTGTTCATGCATTCTTCGATGATCTATATGGGGTAGTACCTCTTCTTAAATTTTTATTAATAAAACCCAAATGTTACTTCAACTATTTCCTGCTAAATCCTGACATGTATTTAACTGGAATTCAGTTAGTTTATGTCTTGCGGAATATCGGGGCAAACTATAAGATAACATGTACTATTTTTGCCTTATTTTTCCCATCTATAGAACATTCACCATTATAGTGACACTATAGGAGGCACAGTCTGAAATTTTGATCTTGTAAACATTTTCCTCTATTGTTTCCATCTTTAGAGCATTACCATTACAGTTAGATGATAGAAGTCTGGTCTGAGATTTTGATCTTGTAAATTGTCTGCTTGATTAAACCTTGTTTAATCAAGTGCACAAGTTTATAATCAAAATTTCAATCGTGTAAAAACTGTTACAAATTGTATGTCAAGTCAATTGTATGTCAAGTCTTCAAATCAAGACCAACTCTCTTGCCAACTGATAGCACTGTCATGGAGCTAGTTGATTTGTTCTTGTTATGGCAATCTGCATATCCTTAGTTCTTGACCTGCATATACTTCTGATGGCAGGAATGTGGCTTCCTACAGTGACGGACCTGTTGGGAACTCAACCGGTGTACCTTATTTCTACTTATCTAGTCTTGATCCAACTCCAAGAGATATAGCTATCATTCCGTATTGTTCTCTGACTGTCAGTGAGTCTCCACTCGGCACCTGTGGAAACACTGATATTGAAAACCCTACATGTGCAAAGATCACATTATCTGGACAAGTATGCTGTTTATGTGGGGATGTACTTTTGGAATTTGAAGCGCTTTCAATCAGTTGAAATTTTTTAATGAGTTGCTTCTCTGCAGATGCATGCTGTCACTGATACAGAGGATTCAAGTTTTGCAGCAGAAGCTCTATTTTCAAAGCACCCTGAAATGAAAGGTGGGCATAAAGGAGAGGGAGTGCTGATTTATTTTAAGGCAACCTTATGTGTGTGCATCGTGGGACTTTTCTTTTTTAGGTATTGACACTTACAACTGCCTGGCTTTTTCAGACTGGCCTAAGGACCATAATTTTCAGTTCTATAGAATGACTGTACAAGATATATTTCTTATCGACTGGTTTGGTGGGGCCAAGACTATACCTGTGGAAGATTATTTGAATCTTAGCCTCAAGGCCTACCTGTAAGCAAGCGTCTCTACACCAGAGAATTATCCCTATATTTTGACACTATCATAATCCCAAGCGAAGGAAAGAGCTTTGAAATTATCGACCACATTGAGCCATTAAAATGTTGATTCCTACCTGAAGCAGAATAACTTGTATATCCATCTAACATTATATGTTCTGAAGTCAATGTACGAGCCGGCACATCCCAAACCCAAGTGCAATGTATAGTGTAAGTGATCAAAACCAAAACTGGATCTTCGAGTTTCCTGTTGAGGATTTCTTTTCTTTAGGAGGAGAATTGTACAGTTGTATCGCATCTAATACAAGTGGTGCTTTAGGCTATGTGCTGACAAGTTTGAGGCTCATGGGTCCTTCAATCTGTACATTTTCAATGAGGTCTCTAATCATGGCATCATGTAGTTGACACTGCTGGTACCTACAAGGACCACATGTAGTTTACATTATAGTTTTTACAATGACATTATGCAGTTTTATCCTGTGGTCCAAGTGATACAATGACAGCATAATGGAAGTCTTAAAAGCTTGATCCCTATAGTCTGTAGTTGATGTTAGTACAAGTGGTGCTTTTAGGTTATTTACTGACAAGTTTGAGGTGATATCATATACCAATAATATAACAATGCCCTACCATTCAACTTCATCTGCACCAAACCAATATGCAAACATGGTGGCATTCACGTGTACATGGTGTGGTAGGAGAGGAGTATTAGCGAGAATAATATCAGAATCTTTTATCATTTTGTGGTACAAAGGGACAAGGTTGGTTTAACAGTAGCTGTGTCTGCAGGAGTCTTGAGTGATATATGACTTTCCCAAGTTGTAATGTCAGAATTCAGGTTTTCCAAGGATGCTTGAAGCTTGCAAATGCTAAATTGGGGTAAAATGTAACCAATTTTGGGCTAAAACACCTACTTGTTAAACTTAAGGTGATGCTTGCTTAGATATATGCACTTTAGTCTTTAGTCTTGCGTTTGAGTTGGCACCTAGGCAGCAAAAGATGATGCTACGTTTCTAGTTCTATAAGCTCTGCTACGTTTCTAGTTCTATAAGCTTGGGATCATGCATGAAACAAGGGCGAGTGTTGGGATTAGAAGTATGGAGCATCTAGGACACTTGCAAATGTTGATTACAATGGAGCTTGAAGGATCAACATCTTGCAGATGTTGGGTCATGGGAGTAAAATTGATGTCCATAGCAAAGTTGACAGAGAGATCTTTAACTTGAAAAATTATAGTTCTCTATAGTACTTTTGTACAATTTCACTATGTGTTGCTATGGAGATGTAGCTTAATTCATCATCAATGCATAATGTCATTGGCTCAGTTATGTATGACTTGTGTAAAGTAAAAAGTGTAGTTTTCATAAGAGCAACAACTAATAAAACCATTGTAAAAGTTCCTTTAGAGAAGATAATTGATGACATTTTAGTTGCCATTCTTCTTCAATACTTGCAAACCATATGTCTACAGGTCACAATAATCTACTAAAGAAACCTATTTATTGATTACAAAACCAACCCCCCCCCCCCCCCCCCCCTCTCTCTCTCTCTCTCTCTCTCTCTCTCTCTCTCTCTCTCACTCTCACACACACACACACACACACACACACACACACACACACACACACACACACACACACACACACACACACACACACACACATATTGTGATATTCAATATTTATGCATTTGGTTGCACTTAATATCTCAATGTGATCACAATCCTTATGGAAAGGGATGGATTTATGTTTTTTTGATTAGCCAATCAAAATAATATTGTCCACCCATGTTGTCACTTAGTTTAGACACTCTTTTGATTTATGATAGATTTTTCAAAAAACTACAAGCAAAGGCATGTAGAATTGTTATAGGCAATCTGTAGCAAGCAACATTGTTGGGCTTGAAGCACATGCCATGATTGGTATTATTGAAAAATCTTTAGCTTGTAGGAGTTCACCAAATGTGTAGTTGATTGCACAAAAGGTACATTGAGCAATAATGGATGTATAGATAGCTCCCAAACATTTATGAGGTGAGAGTAAAGTGATTGCCTGTGTGTGAACATTTATTATGCATGTGATAAGAGTAAAAAAGGATCTAGGTGTTGTAAGAAGAACAAAGAAAGTAGCACTACAAGCATGGATACCTAATGGAAAGAGATGAGTTGAGTAAGAATTATAAAACTACGTAGTGTAGTTGACGTAATCTAAGTAAAGAATAGAGAGTACACAATGGAGAAAAGTTGAGATTCCTTTAATTCCAAACAAAGTGATGCAACAATAGCTCTATCAACACATACACTTCCTCAGTGAAGCTTAGATGTCAATCTAGATAGATTTGAGATGAAGAGATTAAAGCTAGTTACCATTTAATAATGTAGACCTTATCTAACATATATTTCAGGGCCTGACCAATATCCTGGCTCACGCATGGCTTATCCTCATAATGGGGGCCTTACAACTTTGAGCATCATAGATTGCTGGTGCTACCTTATGAGGTGGAGTATTGAGCATATCTAATCTAACAACTCACCCCCCTCCTTATCCACTCATAAGTGAACTATATCCTTGGCCCAACATTGAGTCTGTGAAGTGAAATCAATGAAAATCTTGTATAAGTATCTTAGTGAAGATATGTGCTCCATTCTCTTTTATTGAAGAATAGGCTATCCCATCCTCAATCATATCACATATATAGTGATATTGAATCTCTCTATGTTTGCTACAAAGATATACCATTGGAATTTTGTTAACTATCACATCTTAAGCACAATTAGCTCTTCATTTTTCACATGTAGCAAAACAAGATGCCTGAAAATCATTTTTGAAAAGACATACTTTTTTCAAGACTTTATTGTATAGATTTAGGCACCACTTGTTCATAAGGTGCAATTTTAATCGAATCACATCTATTACTTGCAAATGAGAAGGTATTTTATCTTTGTAGACATGTAGTTAGGATCAATGCAAGTTATAATATCTTTAGGAACTAAATTAGAAGACCCACGATAGATGTGAGAGTTGCAGGAAATCTCTATTTAGTTTTGCCTAAAATGTGCCCCCAAAGGTCAAAATGCATGCAATCTCTATTCATTTTTACTTAAAACATATCTCCATAAGGTCAAATTGCATGCTAAAGGAAAGGACCAATCCTAATCTAAGTAGAAAAAGGTAGAGGGTGCCAAGTTAAGTGGGAAATCCTAAACTTAACCCTAATGTATAAAATATAAAAATGAATAAAGAGCTCATTCTCATGTATGCAAACTTGGAGCTTTCACTCTTGTTTCTTCTTGTCTAACTAATTTGTGCATGAGAGAGAGAGAGAGAGAGAGAGAGAGAGAGAGAGAGAGAGAGAGAGAGAGAGAGAGAGAGAGAGAGAGAGAGAGAGAGAGACCTTGGTTGGTTTGAATCTAGAGAAGTCCACTAAATGAGAGAGTTGAGCTATGGTATAAGAGTATCTATCCAATGTCTTATTACTAAGCTCTTATTGAGGACAACATTTTGGTTCCATTGTTGGGACCAAGGACAAAACTGACTCACTTGAGGTGTTCACACTTCATTTACTCTAAAAAACACATGGCTAATTAGGAGATTATATTGGTGTAGAATGCATTGGGAACATTGAACATTAGGGAAACTTGGACTCAAGTTTGGGCCTTACAAAAATTCCACCTCAACATAGAGAGGTGATTAAGAAATTACTAAAAATGACATAGACTTTAATTTTTACAAAATTTTCTTTAGTAAAATATAAATTAGCACAGAGCTTTTAAGCTATCAATTAGTCATAATTAAGAGTTCAAAGGTTAATACTTGGAATTTGAGGACTCATATATAGATTCATTTGGACTAATGGCATTGTTTCTTTTTATCAAAAGATAAGCCAAAATGCTATGCAAAGACTTGACTTGTATTTGACACATTATATTTTAAAATATTCTCATTTGATGTATCTCATTTTTAAAGGCAACTTCATAAGCCACATTAAAGCCTGAGGAGATATCTAGGGCCAAAATCAACATCACAAATGAGGATGGTTGGGGTCAAATAATCTTCAAAGAGGTATATGACTTCCATGTTGAGTTTGATTTCAAGTACATGGCATTATGAAGAAAAATAAACATTATCTCATGTCTTTTCGCGACCAAAGAAATGTGTAGATAATAAGGAAATAGTAATATAGATTTGTGGGTGAACAAAAAATGGTATCCAAAAGATTCTATGCATAAGTCTATGCCTCATTTAGGGATAAAGTATCCTCGGTTGGCTTTGTTAGAGATGACTATAATAGTCTCTTAGGATATACTCAATATAATATGCAATTAGCAATGTGTGTAAGTTAAACATAGATTTGGTAGAGAGGGTGTGTGTATTTGAGAATAACATTAGAGCATTGCAAGCACAAATAGAGTGACTATTTTGGAGCTCTCGAAACAAAGGGATCGATTTAGACTCAAAGAAATAGTACTAGGGGTTCACGATGCACGGAACTTTTGAATATTCACGATACAAAGTTGTGAGTTGGTGGCATCAAGAAGAGGATGGATGCATTGAAATAATCTCTTTATTCATTGTTTCTCTATCTCCAAAGTAGCAAAGCGTCTTGATTTTGAATGTTATCTTGCATATTCAAATGAAGAGGTGGATTCAAGCCTAGAGAAATCAATTGCACATATCAAAATACTTTTGAATAAGGAAGTTATCAAAGCAATCCTAAAGAATAAAAAATACCAAAAGCTTACAATATATGAGATTGAAACCTTCATGAAAGAGAACTAACTAAATCGAAGTGATTGATGGCATCCTCAATTTTGTATTGGAGCCTGATGAATAGTAGATTGTGAAGGAGAGAAAGCTAGATTTGATTCAACAAATTTTTTGTAAAAAAAGTCCAAATTGATTTGGTATCTAGCATGAAAATAATATATTTTCTCTAAGATCATTTGAGATAAATAATGTATTTATATTAGAGGTTTGCTTCTACAAATAGTTTGGTTGTATCAATGTTATGTGCTTAATATGTGTGCATTGCAGTAGTATCTAAGAATTTTGAAACTTTATGTTGGGTTTCCATAAGACAAATATACCCCAACTCATTAATGATCAAAGGAATAGGAGGATCTTAGAGATGGAAGACTTTGGATGAACAAACTAGAGTAGAATCTAGTAGACAACATCAAGACTTTGAAATGTATGTATGATGTTTTAAAGGGGGCCAATTCAAAGAACCGATGTATATATTGCATATCTAGTGCAAAGGGCTTGATAAGTAAAATTGAAAAAGGATACTTGATAAAAATTTAAAAGATCTAAAATTTCGGCCAATTTTAGATATTCAATTTTCAAGATTCCATATCTATACAATGCATGTTCTATGCAAAATCATTGAGAAACTACTACTCTTGTACATATGTTTTGCTTGAACTCTATGACTTATGTTTACATAGGTCAAGGTAGTCATAGCACTTGAAGAGCCTTGTCAAACATTGGTTTTGTACCGATTTACCTTCTCCCCTTATGGTCACATTGCATACATGCTCATAGGCCACCGTTCCACAAGATTTCCCCCACCTAGCCATACCAATACGTCCTCTTTTTGTTTTTGAGGGCAAAAACCTTCAGGGTCGGGATGGAATGTAAAGAATGGGATTAGAGAGTCTTACATGAGGTTAACAGAGGGATAGCACATGCGAATATCCAGTTACATGGATGGGGTACTTAAGGTGTAAAAGGACCTGGTTAGGGTACCATTTTATGAATATACATTTGTCCTTTCACCTTCTTCCCTGTCCTTCCGGGCTACCAGCCATTTCTCTCTCCTCTTCTTGTCTTTCTCTCTCTTCAGCTAGTCTTTCTCTCTCTTCTTCTCTCATCTTCTTCCTCTTTCTCTCTCCTCTCTGCAGTCTCTCCCTTCTCTCCTTCTCTCTCCTAGGTCTCCTTCATTACAAAGGAGTGGTTGATAAGTTCACATTGACAGATTTTGGTAGTCATTTGATAGTTTCCTATTGATAAGATCCCTATCACAAGTTTGCATTAACAATTTCACATCAATGAGCTTGCATCAATAAGTTAACATTGACACACTTCAATTACAAAAATATTATTTCAATATTTTAATAAAAAGGACAATCCAAAAGGGAGATGTAACCAATTCCTAGCAAAAACCACTTTTGGTAATAATCTCCCTATTCAATGCTCCACTCCCTTCTCCACTCTGTCTTCCCTCAATGTTGTATATTATGATTGCTCTACAGAAGAGAAGGGATGCTAGGGACATGCAACTTCCATTGAAAAAAAAATCGGAGAAAAATAAAATGTTGAATGGAAAGTAAAAGTGAGAACAACAAAGTGTGTAAAATGAAGGGAGAAAAGGCACTTCATTGAATTGTTTGAAATTTTTGGAAAAAAGATAGAGATAGTACAACAAAGGAAAAGTGTTCTTATGCAATAATGGAGAATTTCAAGAAAATAATAAGGAGACTACAATGTATGGAAGGCTAACAAAAAATATCGCCATCTAGTATCTTAAATTGTTTGAGAGTCTCTTAATTTATGTCTTAACGAATTTGTGCCCCAAAATACAAATTTAAAGCAAGGAAGGTAGATTGAGATAAAATTTAAATCCCATGGTCATGATGACAAACTACAATTGGTTACCATATGGTGTCACCTTCCTTGCCTCGACCTTAAGCATACAACTTGTCTACAATTGAGAGGGTAGTTGGGGGATAAGCCTCTTAGTAGTTGGGACCTTGTTCCTTAAGCATATGATTGGCTTCACATGGCAAGCCTTTAATAGTTCGAGTAGTCTTCTTTGCTCGAATCACCATTTACTAATTTAGTGTGGCCTCCATTTAACAAATGCCACAACTCCAAACTACGCTTAAAAGTGAGCTCCCAAGGGTTTATAGGCTAGGGGATCCCTCTCATAAAACATACATGCTCCTTTTAAGATTGAGACGACATCAAATATTGTGTGATATTAGATCCTAAGAAGCTGGATACAATGTGCTTTATGTGATTGAAACAGTAAAATTTACGATGTGCTATTAGATCTTGATATGTAGCCAAAAGGAATTTCACAATATCAGAGCTTTCTTAGGGATTCTTATCCCCGTCACTATTTTGATCATTTGTAAAATCTACATTTTCTTTGTTATGGTAACACCATTGAGAGGCATGATTGATCTTCATACTTGTACTATGTTTAGACTTGACCTGAAGCACTTAAAATGACACTCCAAAGCTTATTTTTCATTAAGTACTCCTTGATCTTAGCCTACTAGGTATCATAGTTAGTCCCATTAAACTTGATGTTGCTCTTTGAACTCGTATTGTCAGTAGACCATGGTAGCTTAAGGCCCTCCTTTGCTTGTTTGCAAAAACGCAATTGATAGTAATCTCAATGTATTGTCACCATTGCTTGCTTAGCTAGGTGGTCTCCATCTTCCCTATAATGAGTACATTCCTATAAAACACAAAATACACTGACTAAGCAAATATACATAGAATGTGTTTCGAGCTTTGAGACATTAATAATGTTAAGGGTGACTTTAGCATGGTACATTTAGCTAGAAAAGGTTATAGTCAACAAAGATCACCTATAGTTATGAGGAAAAAGACAACTATAACCTTCTAGTGTTGTACCCACCTACCTATGCCATGTAATATTGAAAAGTTATGAGGAGGCCAAGGTCATTAAAACACAATAATTGTTACATTTGGAGATATCTCATTTGTCAATGCCAAAAAATGATAAAGGGAGCCCAAATAAGAAAGTAATGCCAATTGGTTTAGGGTTATGTGTCTTCATCAAATGTGACATCCACATTAAGAATACATTGTTAATAGGCATATTAAGGTAAGAAAAAAGCAAAATGACTGTGTTATCAGCCATTGATTTTGAGGCTTAAGTGGTAGTAGGCACTCAAGTGTCCACATCACAACATGCATGCTCTCTCTCTCTCTCTCTCTCTCTCTCTCTCTCTCTCTCTCTCTCTCTCTCTCTCTCTCTCTCTCTCTCTCTCTCTCTCTCTCTCTCCCCAAAGCCCTTGCACCCTGTCCCTTCACCCAATGCATCTCCCACCTTTGACACACGCCAAAAACGAAAATAGTAACCTTTAAAATGAAACAAATTTTCTCAAACATTTCCTCTCTAACATTTATTAACCAACATTTACCTATGTAAGGGAAAAGGTACTTTGGTGACAACATTTTAGAAAGTCAGACACCATCATCTTCCACCTGAAAGAAAAAGTATTGCTTCGAGTATTTTTTCACTATGTTCTTTGGCAATTGATGTACCCTCTCTTTCTAGATCAATGTTATGATTATTCTTGCTTTTCAACCATGTTTATAATGTGAAATCTATCATGTGACTTAATCTTAACTTTTCAAATCTTCACAAATTGCACACTTTTGTCAAATGAAAAATCTTGAATCTTTTGTCTCCATTGTGTGAACAAAAGGTGGTAGAACATTAAAAATTTGTCTCTTTCACCTATGTTGTGTGAACTTAAGGCTAGTGGCAAGGATACTTTTGGATCTTATCCACCCAGAAAGGCATTCCCTAAACATCAATATCCACCACCCCTAGTTAAACTCAGTCCTATATGTGTTAAACCTTAAGGTGAGACAAGGGAATTAATTTAAGAAGGTATTCTAACTTTTGGTGGGCAAAATGGGGGAATCTTAAAAGGTAGAGAGAGAATATTCAAAAGGGGGAATCTAGAAAAGGAAGACTAGAATTTGCTCACCAACATGAGAATGCAAAAGGGGAATCTAGAAAATGAAGAGATAGAATTTGCTCACCAAAATGGGAATATGCTTACTAGCACTTGCTTGCCAAGAAATAAGAACCAAGATACCTGGAGGTCAATTGACTTGCACGAGTCAACTTGGTTCTCAAAATAACTTGCATGGCTTGTCAACTTGACAAAACTTAACTTGATCTCCTTGAAAAATGAAACTGGCTGTAGTGAACATAGTACATTTAAAAATAGTGAGAACTGTGTTAACTAGCGCAAGCATTGTTGACATGTTCTTTAGCCATTGGCAAGCTAGCTATTCTCTCTCCACAAATGAATCTTTCCTCTCCCTTGCCACCGTATTTAGCTACTGAATATAACTAGGTCCTCCAAATAAATTACTTGTGGATGGGCAACGCACTGGCAAGTAGATAGGCCCACCACTACAAGTTGATAGACTTGTGCATGGCAAGGCTCTAACCAGCCTCGATATACATCGGTTAGTTGCATCATTGTCTAGGAATACAACCGGTATTTCTCATTCCTTACCATCAAGCACATTAGAGTATTTAATGCTTTGCTATCCACTTCTTTAGCTCGAGTCCATCTCTTCTCCCTTGTACACAATAGGTTGTGGCATCTTGAACTTTCCATAGTCATCCTCTGAAATGGTGTAATCTTTGTCATCAATGGTTGTTGGCTTCTTCCTCATTTCATCCTCGTCTCATTTTCTTTTTTCTTCTCTTTTTCTATCTTGGCATTCACCTCTTCGTCCTTTTCTACTTGTTGGTTAACATCTCAACCAACAACTTGGTCATTCGTCCTAGTTGGTGCTTGATGTCAGAGACTCACTTCTCTTGCCGCTTTTTACAATCACGTTTTTACCCCCATCTCTTGTGCTTCTCACAAAGGTACGAGTCACAGACTATGCCCAAAACACCTTTGATTTAGGTGATAAGGGTTGTTGGAATGGGTAGCAAACGATGTATCTTTGCTTCAATCAATAAATGGTATGGGTTGTTGGTTTTGATATAGGTTATGGGATCTTTTCTCTTGCTATTGTAAGCATATCTTGGCTCTGGGTAGCACAAGATGTAAGAAGAAAGGCACGTTCTTATATGCTTGACCAAAAGAAAGATACATAGACAAGCCTTTGCAACCATGTGATGCAGCACATATGACAGTTATGGGGGAGGGGGACGAGAATTGTGAGTTCTATATTTCTCTGCCCTTATCACAACACACACACACATGTGCACGCACACGCACATGCACACACACACACACACATATTGGGCTCCATTTGATGGTGATCAAAATTAGTAGGCTTGACTTGGTGCACACTTCCATACGTTGATGTCTTTTTCGACGATAGAAGTCATGACTTATGCTTGCAAGTTTACATGCGACCACCTGAGAGTTGGTGTAAACTGGCTGAAAGGGTGGCGGGTGAGTGCGGAAGTAGAATGAGCGACAGTTACGAAACACACTCTCTGTCCCCCCCCACCACCCCGGCGCCCCCCCCCCCCCCCCCCCCCCCGCGCCTCTCTCTCTCTCACAGCAGGAATGCAGGAATCCAGCTGCCATTTGCATGAGGAGGAGGAGGAGGAGGAGGAGGAAGAAGAAGAAGAAGCAGAAGAAGAAAAAGACAGCGGGAAAGTAAAGAGATGCATGCTGTCGCCAGGCGTTTTGTACATCTAATGTTCCGTCCTTGTTCATCTCCATGAATCCACCTTTCTAATCACCCTCGGCTTTCTCTTGGTCTGAACCAATGGCTGCCGCCATCACCGCGCAGGCCCCCTCCTCCAACTCCACCTCCGTGCTTTCCACAACTCTCTGTACGGTGTCTTCATCGGCTATCTCAATTCATGCTTGGAGCAGTTTGATGAAACCCTGGCTCAGTCACTTTTTTGTGTTTCTTCTTGCAGACTCCGGAGCAGGTAAAGTCTCAGGAGAATTGCCAGGCTCTCCAGAGGTATGTGCATCGATGCAACTATCAGCACAACAGGTTGAACTATAATTTCCACATGTATATGCTCTCTCCCGCACGTTCACTAAAGTGATTTTTCCTCATCATCAACAGCGAAGACAACGTGGCATTACGGAGGTCGAGAGTGTATTGAATCGATCCCTGCGGAATGAGAATGACTTACTTCGCTGTCAACTTAATGACCTTATAGCCCGTGAAAAAGCGCAGGTGCAACAACTTGTCTCTCTCAAACTTTGCATGCGTCAGTGACCAGGAGTATATCTGATACGTGAGAAACCTTTGTGCAATGCTTTTTGGCAGAGGATCGAACTTCAGAGACTACGACAACATAGGGACGCAGATGCCACATCTATGGTTCAATCCGCCACCACACAATTGAAGACGGAAGTGGAGCATCTGAAAAGCATGCTGCAAAGTACATCAGGACAGCTTTTACAGGCACTAAGTGAGCGGGAGCAAGCGAAGAATCAAAAGGAGCAGTGTGCTCGTGCATTAGAAGAAGCCAAGCAAGCAGCAGCTGCACAGGAAAGCCACCTTGGACAGCGGCTGCAGATGTTAGAGGAGGCATTCAAGACTGGTGTTGTGCTTGCAGCTAACTTGGCTGACAATGTGGATGGCTTTCAGCGTCATGTGCTTCCAACATTCAAACCCTCAGGATTTGAGATAAATAGAAGCCCTGTCAAAAGTGGTTCTGATGCTGTTGAGGCTAAAGCACTGCTGGAGCAGGTGCTTTATGAGGGCATTTATTTGGGAGTCATTCCTGTATTGCCAGATGACAAGTCTGTACATCCCTAAGGAGCATGTCTATTATCACGATTATGGTTGTGGGGTCATGAACACATGCCGTTTGCATATAATTTTGAGCTGTTGATGTTGGTTTTTTTCGAAATTGTAGACATGTTGAATGACGATACATTTCTGCAGTTAACAAGGCTGGAAAGTGGACTTACATTACTGCGAGTTATTGTGGACGCCAAAAATGACACTCTGGTTTTAATTCGTGGCAAGGTCTTGCAAACTAAAAATTTATTATGTAATTGAGATATTGAGCACTGCACTTATATGTTCATATTGAAAGGTGGATAATGTTCACATACTGTTTGTTTGATCCTTTCTACAGTTGAAGCAAGAGAATGAGGAACTCAGAGCAGAGCTGCAAGTAGCACAAGAAGCAAAACAAGGCTCACAACAGCAAATTAAGCAAATCTCACCAGTATTGAGTGACGATACATGCTCTGAGAAGAACATGCTTCGCCATGAACTACAGTCACTACAGGTCTTTAACATATTTGGCTTTTCTTGTGCTCTCCTTCAGAACTATGCACAATCTCTCTTTCATTCTGACATCTACTTGAACTTTCAGAGTCTTTTCAATGAAGAAGTAAGCCAATTGAAAGCAAAGCTGAAGATGTATGAATCAGAAGAACAGCATGGCCAAGGTCGACTCATCGAGGTCCAGAAAGAGCTTTCTGCACTGCAGAACAAACTGAGCCAAGTAGAGGCATCACGGGCTTCTCTAGAAGCTAGCCTTAAGGAAGAAACAGCTTCACGCTCTCAACTGGTTTCTCAGTTATTTACATTACGCAAGGTAAAGTCAGAAAATAAGAAAGAGATAAAAATTGTCTTTGAAGTCATCTCTGGTTCTTGGTGTCAGAGGATTGTTGCAAAGGAGCATAGGCATTTGCAATGAGTTGAAGCCAATGTTGTTGTTGTTTTTTTGGGTTGGGGTTTGGTGGGTTTTTTTTTTTGTTGTTGTTGTTATTGTTTTTTTGTGTGTGTGTGTGTGCATGATTGTGATTTCTTTCCTGTATGACCTTACTTACTAGAATAAGGAAATGATCCAAACCTTTCTGCAGTGAGCATAATATGCCTGGGTTATCTTAAACGACAATAGACGCTTGTGTGACTTGTTTTGTGAGTGCCTCATGTTGCGATGCAGAAGTACACCGTGCATCAAGGTGAATATCGAGGAGGCGTTACACCAAAGAGCATTGAATGCCAAACTTTTGAAGCTTTGCTGGACAATCGCTCCCTAATATCGCAAAGCTCAATGAAGCACTGAAAACCAGGTCTGGTATATATTAGTTAGATGTGTGGATCCACTCTAGACTATCTTCTAGGCCTTTACCCAGCTGTGTACTCAGTCTTGCTGAGGTTGACAGAGCAACAGCATACCATCTACCTAGGAATGATGGTGGGTTTTCAAAAGAACTTAAAAGGCATGAAATTAGTAGCAACGACAATGCTTTATGTACTCTTACTATAGCCAAATCTACATCCATTCTTCTTTGAAATCATTACCACCACCACAAAGGAGAGAGGTCTCTAGTGACCCTTGTGATCAAGGCAGGAGCAACTGCAAATAGGGCTGAATTATAGCAGTGAGTCCATGATTGTGGTGACCATGGGAAGAACTGTTATAGACAGGCTGAACCAGAGTAATGACAAGACCGTTGCTTGCTTGGAGCGCTAGGGTTTCATTGTACAAAAGCAATTGTGCTTTTTGCTTCCACGATTTCAAACCCTTGTTGAGGGATGCAATAATCTCATGTGCTTTGGTGCTTTTGATTGCATAGGAATTGAAGTTGCGCCTGCCAGGCAGGTGCTGATCTGAGGATTTTGCAGCATGGTTCTGTTGTTGTATTGCTAGAGAGAGAAGGAAGAGCTGCAGGCTTATAATGATGGTTGAGAGTGAAACTAATTTGGAGTTTGTTGACACAGTCCTGTGAAGTGATGCCACGGTTTGCATGGAGAAAACACAGAATGTATGAACATGACTAAAATACAATAACTTAGACAAGAACACAAGAACACAAAAACGCAAATAGAGAAGAAAGAGAACTTTGAAGTGAATGAATGAATGCTGTAAATGAAAGAAAGAGTGTGCAAGATGCTCAAAGGCCGAGTGGTGAGAGTAGTTGGAGAGTGACATCCACCGAATATAGATCTTGAGGGCTGTAATCCCTAGTTGGAATTGAGATGATGCTGAAAATGGAATGGCAGCAGGCTGGAAACCAAACACAGCAGTGTATTGCCTGAAGAAGAGTGCAGCTGTTCACATGCAGCAGGAGAGGGCTGGGCGACAGCTGAAGGTGTATTTGATGGAGACTGAGCTTGCAGTGTTGCAAATGCATGCTGAAAACTGGCCTGGAAGAGGTGGAGAGCAGGGCGGCCCGCTCCAACTGCAAACGAAGTAGTCAAGAGGCTCTAGAACAGGTTGCCAGCTGATGGAGGTAGCAGGCGGCAGTTGTAGATAGGGTGCCAGGGGTTAGAGAAGATGTGGCAGTAGTTGCAATGGGTTGGATAGCCATTGGATGGTGTGGGATGATGGCTGAACCTGCAGAGAAAAGGATGAACTAAGTGGCCAGGCAGCCTCCTATTTATAGACGATGATCTTCCCAAAGTTTGCATGTTTGATTATGGGACATCGAAACTTTTGTAAAGTTTCAGTTTTGGTGCTGTTTCAATGAGCTAAGAAAGATTGAATGTGTAATGCATCTTTTATAGCTTAACATCCCCTCTCAAGCCCAAAGGGGGAACTAGAAATGGACTGCAAGCATGAGGCATTGGGCCAAGGGTGCACATTAGTTGCCCAAGGACCTACCAAGACAATAGTTGTGATGGTTATCTTGCCAAGGCACCGGACAAAGGAAACTTGTTGGTTGCCCAATGGCCTTCCAAGACCTGCAAAGGCGATGGAACCACTTCGAACCTTTTTTTTTTCTTGGGTTTTGGTTTGAAAGTAACTATGACGATGGAGGGAAATAAAGGGATGGTCAAGTTCAACATCACAAAACATAAGACTATCCCAACCACCCATCTAGGGTGTTTGTGAAGAAGGAAATGGTGAAGATGTATGGAGGTATGGTGGTAAAAGAGCTGCCAATGGAAACACCTCAAAATCCACTCAGAGATGCTTTTGCACATTGAGATACATAGATGAATGCTACATGATGAGAATGTGTATGTAACAATATGGCACTTGGAGAGTGTTTCTCATGGGGGAAATTGTTCACTTGTCCAAGTGCCCCTTTACAAACATGATGATGATCATGTAATGCAAAAGGTAGATGTAACAGGGAATGGAGGTTGATATCGAAGACAAATATTGAAACTTGTAGGTATTGAGTGAAGAGTAGGAACCCTCTCTCAACCATGGATGTTGATGAAGCATCCTAGTTGGAGGAGCTAGGGAGAAGCAGCTACCATGGTAGCATTGAGAGGTGTCGCAAGATCCACCTCAGGAGGGGAAGCCTTCATGTTGGTAGAAGAGCAAGTCTTCAAGGAAGATGAAGCTACAAAGGAACATTGAGCTTTCCATGTTTCTAGCCCTTGAAGAATCGGTGTAATCTTGCATGTTATTGTTAGTAGATGATCAAAGTTTGGCAGGTTCAAATGCTAGAGTTGGGGGTCGACATCCATGTTCATGATGAGCTGGTTCTTTGACAGTGAGCGGTCTTGGTTCCTAGTTTGAGCTCATATGAGGGGACACTTTGGCGGTTTGGCCAAAGGCGGGAAATCTATGGTCACATATGTTCAGAGGCATTTTTGATAGGATGGTCTTGTATACTAATGCAATACATAGTTGACATATATTGAGAGTTGCTATGATTCTTCTCTATTTTCAGGTGCTAGTACGATTGACATCAACATCAGGTTCTCTCTGAGGCACCTTGGTGGTGGCTTGTGCACCCACTGCTTGGGTATCTATGGTTCTACTATAATGTACTATGATGGGACCTTATCATTGTATTCTGTGCATGTCAATGGGCTAGGGCACCAGGATATTATCCTGATTATTTAGGCATTTTTCTTGGCATTTTATGATGGTCATTTTGGCAGTTATTGCAGGTCGACTAGCATTACATGTTGACTGACTTGGCATGATTTATGGCATTATTTTTGCCTATTTATTCAGGCTTCTCCTCCACATTCATTATTATGATCATTCATCACCTGACTGGTTTTGGTGGAGGGAGAGGAGCAGATGCTAGTGCCTTCACAGCCAGTGACTCACATTGGTTTTGTACTGTATCATATCTTGGTATATGGATTCCATTTCCCGAGTATATGTTTGCTTTTGAGTTTCTTGTGTAGTGTTCTTTTCTTTTGTAGTGTTTCTCTTTCTCTTTTCTTTCTCTCTTGTGTTCAGTAGTTTATCATAGTAGTTTTCCACATGCTTCCATCACTGGATCCACTCCTGACAATTATTCCTAGATTGAAATACAAATCTTACAAAAGAGATTAGAATATGTAAAATGGAGGTTCATAGTGAGGTGCTTTAGGGTCAAACAAAACAAAAATAGAGCTAGAATGAATGAAAAACAAAAGTAAGGATAGATGAATGTAGGAATGCAATGGAAGACAAGGAAGAAGAATCCTAAAGCTAAAGTAGCCTAAGGACTAAGAGTGCTAAGGAAAAGCTAGGCTAGCCTAGAGGACTCTTAAGGAGCCTAGATAGATGCTAGCCTAAGGGTGTGGCCACTATTGTGCATGTCCATCAGTAGATCTTGTGAGAGTGTGCAATGGAAGAGGAACACAAACAAGGAGAGAAAAGGAGAAGAGAGAAGACAGCAGGAAGAGAAGAGAAATCTGCATTGAAACTGAAATGAATGCTGAATGCAATGGCGGATTGATCAGTCCTTGCACACATTCCAATGCGTCAAAGAGGGCACTAGATCAGGCTAGAAAATAATGATAGCTGTAGAGACAGTGGCGATGATGGTGATGGTGACGCCGGATGGAGAGGGAGTGTGCAGCCAGCAGTCCTCACAAACGGTTCTGAATTTTGAGATAAGTGGATGGGTGGTAATTCCCTAATTACAACTTAGTTACATCGGTAACATTTATTACAAAATTGAGAAATGCAAATTAACTTACAATCTTGGATAATGGATACCTTGTTGGCCCCAAAACTGGCAGTGAAACCAGCCTTCCTCCTCGGATAGGATGGTAAACCTTTGTTTACAACTTAATTACAGCAGCAAACAATTAATGCAAATCTGAAAATACAAATTTACCTACTGATCTTGGACATGCATACCCAATTGGCCCCAAAATTGGCGCCCCTTTCGGATTTCTTTAGCAGAAGTTGGTTTACAACAATTTTCGGTATTTCAACTCCCCTTGCTGTCCAAAGTGACCAGTAAGTCTTCAATCTGATTTGCCCCTTGATTCAGGCACTTAATTCGCCTTCACCCACTTCATGTAGGATAGAAACGCCCCAAATTCAATGGCTGGCTAGTCCTCCAATTGAATTTAGCTGAAATTCACGTTCAACCCTGTTGAATCCAAGCCTTGGAGTTTCCAATTTCTGGCACACTTCTTGATGCTACTACTAAATCCTAATTTCTGCTGTAAATTAGGGTTTACAGCAGAGAAATTTGCAATTTCTCAACCTCCAAGGGTCCAAATATTGAGATCTTTGGAGCAAGGCTGTGAAATGGTTGGGAGATGAGAGGAAAGACTGTAGAGAGAGAAAATTCAGAGTTTTGTCGCGAAGAATGATTGAAAATTAGTCAAATGCAGCTGGCTGCCCTGCCACAATAGCTTGTAGATGCAAAGAACTGAAGAAAATCAGTCATTTATTGTTGTTGCCCTGTCTCATAGTTTATAGATGATGTCTCCTGCTATTGATTGGTCTTCTTTTGCCCTTGGCAGCCTCAGAAGGTCCTCCAATGGCTGCAATGAGACTAGCAACCTCCAATGGCTTCAAAAATACGCGTCCTCATGACAGGCACCCCTTTCAGCATTTCTTTAACTTAATTGAATAAGAAGTTGGTGTACAATGGGATTCTCCCAATCCCTTTTGGTATTCTGACTCCCCTTGCTGTCCAAAATGGACAGCAAGTCTTCAATTTGATTTGCCTCTTGATTCGGGTAGTCAATTGGTCTTCACCTGCTTTGATGGAGATGGAAAATGTCCCAAATTCATTGATTTGTTGGTCCCCTCACTTAAATTTGACTAAAAACAGCTTCAGCCCTGTTGAATCCAAGTCTTGGAGCTTTCAATTTTTGACATGCTTTCTGAGATTGCTGAACCTTGATTTTTGCTGCAGATTAGGGTTTACAGTAGAGAAATTAGAAATTTCTCGGTCTCTGGTGATCTTAATGTTGTAATCTTCGGAGCAAGACTGTGGAAAGGTTGAGAGATGAGAGAGAATGCTGAGGAGAGAGAAAATTCAGACTTTCTTCATAAAAAACTAAAGAAAATCAGTCATTTATTGCTTCTGCTCTATCTCAATAGCCTATAGATGCTGTCACTTGCTATTGATTGTTCTTCTCTTGCCCTTGGTTGCCTCAGAAGTCCCTCCAATGGCTGCAAATTAGACTAGCAGCATCTCCTCTCTCTCTCTTGCATGCTGAATGCACTAAAATGCCTCTCTCTAGCCTCTAAAGACGTTTTTTAGTCTTGCATAGGCATTTTTGGCAAGTGCCAGCCTTGCCAAATGGTTTTTCCAGCATTATCCATAACTAAATATTAATTTTCAGTCTTTAAATACTGAAAATTAATCTCATAATTATTTTGGTGCCCTGAAAATAATATGATTGTCCAATAATTAACTTGGCTAGGTAACTTCCATTCTCGAGTGTCTCCGAGCCATCTTTGACCATCAGATTGGTATTAGATACCATTAAACGCCACTTCTTTAGTGACTGACACTTATGGCCAAACGAATGACCTAGGGCAACAATTGGTACCATATATCACCAAGTACCTATGCAACATAACTTATAGCAACTTTTGTCTTTGATATCCCATGATTTCCTCGGGTCTTGGGCTTGTAAATTTACTCTAATCCCAATTACACCTCACATGTGCGACATTTACTAAACCATGTGATTAAAAATTAATCTACATATTAAGTGAGGTTTCAAAAATACATGTCCTCATGACAGTTGTTGGGTAAAAATGTTGTAGGTGGAGTCGGACAAAGTTAGATAGGGTTGATTCAAGGGAAGGAATACGCACAAAACTGAATAACATAGTTAGAGCTCCTTTGTCTTGGTCAAACTCTGATAGAGCTCACAACCAAGAGATGACAGACATACAAAATAAAATGATAGGTTAATATCCACTCTCAAATCCTGGGAGTGTTTGAAGACCCAACAACCTTATGTGATAAGTATAGAAGCCTTGGGAAAAGGCTTTGTAAAGAGATCCGTTGCATTGTCCTCCGTAGGACACCAGGCCATTGCTAACTCGGAATCCGTGATCTGCTTCCGAGCATAATGGTATTGAACCTTGATGTGCTTTGTGCGAGCATGAAACATATGGTCCTTTGCCAGAGCTAGGGCACTCTAGTTATCCATATGCAACTGAATGGGTTTTGTCTGTGGAAAGCCAATCTCCGCCAACATCTGACGAAGCTGAATTGCCTCCATAGTTGTAGAACAAAGTGCTTGGTATTCTACCTTTGTAGAAGATTAGGCCACAATAGGTTTTTCTTATTGCTCCAACCTCCATGAGATAGTTTCCGATACATGGGAGAAAGCATAACTTATAGTCGATTGTCTTGAATCCACATGACCTATCCAATTTGAGTCACTCCATCCAGCAAAGAGTGGGCCCCTCTCCATACATAATCTCGTAGAATTAAGTTCCCCTTTAAGTAGTGTAATACGTGCAAAGCAGTGCGCTAGTAAACTCGAGTAGGAGCCTTCATGAAGGAAGACAACAATGCCATCACAGAAGAGATGCCTGGTTGAGTATAGATAAACTAGATCAGTGATGCAACAAGACACTCGTACCTAGTAGCATCACGAATGGAGTTTGGTGAAAATCAACTTGGACTTAGGGTCCTCCATAGGGCACGAAATAGGCCGATACTCTGCCATACTAAACTCTGAAAAAAAATGGAAGATGTACCTATGCTGGGAGATGAAGATGTCTTGTGTCATTTGATAGATCTCTAGACTAAGGAAGAAGTGAAGGATATCTATGTTTGTCATGTTGAACTCCTGCTGTAAGATCTCATGAGTCTGGTCAACTTCTTGTGAGCCACTCCTTGTGATAATCGAGTCATCCACTTACAAGATGACTAAAACACACCTGTCACCCACAACCTTGTAATAAAGGTTGGGGTCATGATCTGATATGGAAGCCACTCTGTAAGAATAATCAATCAATCCTCTAGTACTAAGCCCAAGGAGCTTGCTTCAAGCCATAGAGGGCCTTTTGCAATTTGTAGACATGATCCTCCTTCCCCTGCACAAGGAGATCATGAGGTTGTGAAATATAAATTGCCTCCTTGAGGATGCTATTCAGAAAGGCAGATTTGATGTCCATTGAAAGACATGCCAATGGTGATGGGTTGCAAGAGCCAAGATAGCTCGAATAGTAGATATTCGAGCCATAGGTGTGAAAGTTTCTGAATAATTTAACCCTATTTTCTATGCAAATCCCTTGGCAACAAGCTTAGCTTTATGCTTGTCCAAGGATCTATCAACCAAGTACTTGGTCTTAAAAACCCACTTCACACAACCACCTTCCGCTTTCGTGGATGCATAACCAAATCCCAAGTCTAATTCCGTTCAATAGAATCGAGTTGCTCTTGCATAGCACGACACCATATATCCTATGCAAGAGTCTCATTAATTGTAGGAGGCTCATGATCCTAAAGAATTTGAGATATAAGAGCGTAGTTCACATAGAGTGAACCATTCCTCTAGGACCGATCTACATGGGTTGGAAGGGGTTGCATGAAAGTGAGTAATACTTGCATCCTCCACGACCATCCATAACATCGAGGAATGGTGATAGGCTGGTCTTGCTACTAGGGAGACTGAGAGGCCACCTTTGGTATTGGTAATGTACCCATTTGGGAACTCCCCCTCATTGGGTAAAGGTACATCCCTATCATTAGAAAAGGAGGGCTTGTCCTTGGATGGCTCAAGCCCCCCAAAAGACACATGAGGGATGGAAAGCAATAGAAACACTCAATGAAGAAGGAATAGATTGAGTCAAGGGTAGAAGAGGAGCAGAAGAGGGAGGAGGGGATGGAGGGGGAGGAGTGCAGGGGTGAAGTTGATGGTGGAGGGAATCGATCGATGACAAAGAACCACCTGCACATGAAGCACCATGAATGGGATCATCAGAGGTTGAAGTCTCATCAAAGATAACATCGCGGCTCACATTAGTCTTTTGTATCGATAGGTCATAGAGCCTGTAGCCTTTTCTGGTCGTATTGTAATCCACGAAGATTTACTTCTTTGACTTCAAGTGAAGTTTACTGTCTCGTTTTTTCTTGTCCATGTGGACATAAGTAGTGCATCCAAAGATGCAAAAGTGGTACATAGAAGGTTTCTTCCTAAAGAAAGCCTCACAGGGAGTCATGTCGTGTAGTGCAAAAGTTGGAGACTTGTTACGGATATGCATTGCTATAGCAACCGCTTCATCCCAAAGGGAGTGAGGTAGACTCTGATGCTTCAATATTGATCGGGTCATCTCAAGCATGGTTCGATTGGTATGCTTCATCACATTATTCTCTGATGGTGAGATCGGATGGGAATACTCCATCCAAATGCCGTGATCCTTGCAAAACTTAGAAAAAAGGTTAGAGCAAAAACTTGTTGTTGTGGTCAATATGTACACCGCGAACCTTGAAAGACGTTTGCAATTTAGCAAACACTTTCCACTCACAAAAGTTGAATTATACCTCACTCTTGTGCTCCAAGAAGTATGGCCACACATATTTGTTAAAATTAACAATTAGCATCAAGTACTTGGCCTTCCAAAGGGAGGCTATGCCCACAGGTCTGCATAAGTTGATGTGAACCAACTCTAGTGGTGTAGTAGCCTTTTGTGAAGCTACCTATGGATGAGGTTGCTTATGCTGCTTGTCTTGTAAGAAATTAGGGCATAGGTGTGAATAGAAGGAAAATTAGGGAGTCCCTTTACTAATTTCTTTTAAGAAGCCTTTCATATGGCATTGAAGTTGAGGTGTCCATAATGGGCATGCCAAAGAAGCCCAAGCTCATAAGTCAACAATAACAACTTGGGTAAAGACCACACGGGTGCCTAGCTGTGTCAAACTATGGATAGAAAGAAGGTTAAAGCCCAAATTTTGAACATAAAGCATTTTGGCTGTGAAGGCCTGACAATTGGGCAAAAGAGGAATGGTCCCCACTCCATGCACTAACATGGAAGAGTTGTCACCAATTGTGATTGAATCCCCTTTGAAATGAAGATCCTAAAGCCAATGCTGACAATAAGTCATATGGGAAATGGCCCCATTGCTAACGAGCCATGGCTTCTCCTTAGTGGAGGAACCAAGAGCAATATCCTCCACCTCAAAGAGATGAACAAAAACAAACTCTGTAGTAGCGAGGGTAGCCTTCAAGTCCTTCGAACCATTCTTCGGCTTCAAATGGACATACTTCTACCAACAGTTCTTGCAATGAGTGCCCTTCCCACAATGTGGGCACTTGGGGCTTAGACCTTTTCTTCTCATCCTTCTTCTCATCTTTCTTGCCATCCTCTTTGTTATTGTTATTTGTGTTCTTGGTCCTCTTTTCGTTTCCCCCTCTTGTACTTGCAGTAAAAGTTTTAGTAGAGCTGGATCCACTGGCTCCTATCTCTTTAAGATGCTTGTCATGCTCCAAGACAAGCGGGCTAACTTCTCCCAAAGAAGAGTCTTAGGTACTCTCGATGTCAAAAGGTTGGCGTAGAAGACATCGTACTTGGGAGATCGCACTTGGGTAAGAAGGACCATGGCCATCCTTTGATGATATTGTTTGTCCAAGGGATGCCAGCTTATCCCTCATATCCTCCATTTTGTTGATGTGGTGCTTCATAGAAGGAGAGTCATCAACCGAGAGTGCATGCGAAGTTTTTTATTCAAGGTGATATGATGGGCAAAGGTCTTTTGATGATAAATAGAAGAAAGATTTGTCCACACTTGTGCTACCGTCTTTAATCTGTGTATATGAACAAGGATAGAGTTTTGAAGGCTCACAAAGAGAAAAGACCGGGCTCGAGAATTAAGCCTACCCCGAAGGGCTGCATGATTGATAGATGAGCCAATAGCTGTTGCTTCAAGAGACTCCATGATTGACATTGACGCATTCAAACTTGTCATGATTTGGATCCTCTATACCAATAGGAGAAATAGGGAGTGTTTTGTTTCATATTACTCAAAAGGGTTATACGAACTTGACACGGTCTGGCTATGATGAAGAAGATGGATTGCTAGTCATATTTTGTTGGAAGTTTCTATTTTGTAGTGTGGATATCTTATGTGCATGTAATTATTGAACTTTTTCATCATATACCTTGTCAAGAAGGTAAATAAGATGACACATTGTCTTCCTTGTTGAGTCCATAATGCTGCCTCAAAGCCTCTAGTAATGGAGAAACCTGAAAAGACATTCTAGGATTTCACAAGGAAGGAGTCTGAGACATTGTGAACTGGTGACGGGTGGTTCGTGTATCTCACACAAACCAAGTCTCCACGATAACCATAGGATACTCTTTAGAAGAGCACCGGCTTTGATACCATGTGAAGTGATTCTAGAGTTTGCATAGAAAAGCCATAGATGTATGAACATGACTAAAACACAATAACTCAGACAACAATGCAAAAACACAAAGACACAAATTAGAGAATAAAGAGAACTTTGAAGTGAATGAATGAATGCTGTAAATGAAGCAAAGAATGTACAAGATGCTCAAAGGCAGAGTTTGAGAGTAGTTGGAGAGTGATGTCCATTGAAGATGCATCTTGAGGGTTATAACCATCATTCGGAGCTGAGATGATGTTGAAAATGGAACCAAAACGCAGCAGTTTGGAGGGCTAGAATCGGAAAATGCAGCAAAGTACTTCTTCAAAAGAAGCGTAGCCAGTCATAAGTACTACTAGAGGGCTGGGTGACAATTGAAGATATTTGATGCAGATTGGGCCTGCATTATTGCAATCACAGGCTGAAAACGGGCCAGGAAGAGGTGGACAGCAGGGCAGCCTGGTCCAACAGCAAAGGCAGTAGTCAAGAGGCCCGAGAACAGGTTGCCCGCTGATGGATGTAGTAGGCAGTAGCTGTAGACAGGGCGCTAGGGGCTGGAGAAGATGTTTTAGGAGTCTCAATGGACTGGACAGCTGCTAGATGGCGTGGGTTGATAGTTGAACTTGCAAAGAAGGGATGAACTGACTGGCCAAGCAGCCTCCTATTTATAGATGTGGATCCTCTCAAAGTTTGGATGTTTGCTTATGGGACACAAAACTTTGGTAAAGTTTGAATTTTGTGGCTGTCTTAATGAGCTAATAAAGAATAGAAAGCTTAACAAGTCCACCAACTTCGAGTATGGATAAGGTTTGGGATGACCCTGATGAGGGCTCTCATGTTAGGGATTTTGACATTGAGATAGTTAAACATTTAACTTATGTTGGTGGCTTTTGGGTCTAGGGCCTAGGGTTCCGGCTGCCTTGTTGGTGGAGACTGCTGCCCTTTCACCTCCTTAGGAAGCCATGGGATCTTTCAGCATATATTATCTCAAGGTGATGCTTTACTAACTTGTTTATAGGAGGGTGATGATGCATAAACAGTTTTGGGTGTGGATTTTATGCTCCAAAAAAAGCTACTTTTCGTGAGAGGGCAGCCATATTCTTCTTAATGGGTAGTGCACCATTGCTTGGCCTTATTCATGCATGGTTGGAAACCATTTTGAAGAATGGTAATGCTGAGGAGGAGGTGATGTAAGACCAATCATGAAAATTCAAAAGAAATTTTGTTTTAGACTCAGGCTAGAGCTAAGATTTTGTAGAGGACATTGTTTTTTGAATGGAAAATTGGTGTACGTTGCTCCTTGGAGGCCCATGGAGGAGTTTTGGTTCTTAGACAAGTATATCTAGTTTCATAGTTTTTTGTGGATTAGCTTCAAAAGGTTCTTTATAGGCATAAACAAATCAAGTTGGTAACCACTTAGCTAGGTAGATGTGGTAAAATTTGTGTGAGAGTGTATGCAAAAGCAACAATGCAACAACTTGTAGACGAGGGAACTCGAATACTACAAGCAATCTTTGAAGAAAGCTCCAAGCAATTTGCAATGCATTTGAGGGTAGCAAAAGATTTGGTGGAAGAAGAAAAACCGTTGATGTTGTTCGTAAAAAATGAGATCTAGCTAAGGAATATGACCCCCTTCTCTAGAAGAACGTGAAGAAGCAGGTGGCCTCAAATGGGTGATATAGATTGCATCTAGCCAAAAATGGATGTTCCAAGTCACTAGCTTGACCAAACGATGATAGCGAGGAGCCATCAAAGGTATTGAAAAGCACCCTAGCTGCAGATAGACATTAGAGACCAAAGCTTATGAGATGGGCATGCTAGTAGCAAGGAAAGGGTGGCTTGGCAAAGAGAAGGGAAAGAAGTAGCTGCATGATGAGAAGGTCTTGTGAAGATGGAAAACTTTGAAAGAGCTTCTCATAATCCTAGGAATCCTTTTGTGAAGTTGAAGGAAGGGCTAGGTAATCCATAGCCTCATCCTTGATGTTGAAATTCCCTGGGCTATTTGAGTTTTGTGATGTACATCAATCATAGTGACACCACAAAACTTAGAAACATAAAAGATGAATGTGATAATAAATCATGTACAATGCTGATACAAGGAAGTGAGCCTTAGCATTCCATGTCTTGGGGACTAGTAGTAAGATGAGCAAAGTCGAGTTTATGACATTGACTAGACCTTGAAGATGATCGCGTTGGCCTAGATAACCAGGTAGCAACACCTATGTATGAGGATGTTGTGTGGAGGGAGCTAAACGAAGTCCTTCGTGCAAGGGGATGTTGGAGAAGACATGGGATGATGATGGATAGTAGTAGGGGGAGTGGAATGGAATTTGTAGGAGTTGTAGTTGATGATGACGTTCTCTCTCCGTGTGGAGAGAGAGAGAGAGAGAGAGAGAGAGAGAGAGAGAGAGAGAGAGAGAGAGAGAGAAGAAAGAAAGAAAGTTATACTAAGTCTACAACAGGCCAAGTTGGCCTATGAGACCAAAATGTTGCATACAAATGTCTGGGAGATTTCAAAAGTCCCAGTGAAGCTAACATTTATACTATGTTGAACTAAATTGAGTAGGTACAAAATGATGTCTGGACTAGATACAATCTAGAGGTAGTCCCAGTGCGGTGTGGAACTGCTCCTGGGGTGTTCATCCTAAGATGTCCCGTATGGGTCGGTCTAGCATGGAGAGGCTAAAGCGGCGGGGCAGGGCCTTCCGATGGCGGCGTAGTATCCCTTGTATCTTCGACCAGTGTCTTCTACGGGGACGGGGGCCGGCGGGGCGTGGGCGCCGGGCTTTACCTCTCGTTGTGGCTATTTCTAAGGTGGTCCCTGGGGGTCGGGAGGCCGGTTGGGCTGGTGAGGGCTCGGTGGTGGGGAGGGTAGCTAGTATTTGGTAGAAGTCGTTGAGTGTGCGTTGGTTGGTGGCTCCTTGTCTTTGCTCCGTGGTTCGTAGGAGGTGGTCTCTGTGGCGTCGTATTTCCAGTAGAAAGAGCCCCAGGCATCTCTGGTCTTTGAATTCCATCACCTTGGAGAGTGGTCCGAATCCTGCGCTGAATAGGCAATGGAAGCGTCCCCGGATTTCATAGTACACTGGGCATCTATAGATATAATGTTCCTCTGTCTCTGGCTCGAGATGGCAGAGCTGACAGATTCGGTCTTCTGGGGGGAGGGGGTTGGCCCCGTATCTGCCCGTTTCGACCCGTAGTTGGTGTGAGGACGTGTGGATCTGTCCGATGGCACTTCTAACCCCGTGAGACAGGTGTGTGTCCATATAGCTTGGGCGGGTGATGAAGCCGTCTGGGGAGATATGCAGGAAGTGTTCTCGGTAGAAAGCCTTCTTGGTTCCTAGTTCCGACGTGGGGGTCACCCATGTCCTGGCGGCGTCTGTCTGGATGATATCCATTCTGGTGATGCGATTTACCTCCTCTCGGCTGAGCTCCAGGTGTGGGCAGTCTAGGCTGTATTGTAGTGGGGGGAGGTGGTCCATGTGCAGGCCATGGAGCCATAGCCAAGTCTCTGTTCGGGCATACCAGCACTCAGTGTCCCTTGTGTTGCTAGCTGTTTGGATGACTTCAGGGCGAGTCTGGGGTACCGGTGCCGGGGCAGGTCCCATATTCGGCGCAAGAAGGTCACGGTCTGGAAGAGGGCCTCAGCCACGAGGAGCGGTGCCCCCAGCTCTGCGCGGATAATCTCGTGTGTTACGGAGGGCTTGCTTTGGATCATCCGTGAGATCATAAGTATTAAGGGTCTCTCCATCTGCTCCCATCCCTCATAGGTGGCCTCCTCCTTAGGCAGTGTGGCTGATCCTGTGGGGCCCTCCGCGTGTGGTAGAGATTGGACCCCCATATGGGAGCCCCGTACAGGAGGGCTGGTGTGACCAAGGTGTCAAAAAGCCAGAGCTTTGTCCGGGGTTCCTGGAACTGTATGCGGGCACATTGGTTCTCCATTGACCCGAGGGTTGCATAGCCTCAGGTTAGTCTATCTTCCGCGGCTTTTCTCAGGGTAAATCTCGGTCCAGAGAATGTAATCCCCAGATAGACGTATCTTTGGACCACGTCCACGGTTTCTCCGCCATATGTGAAGGGGGGTACCGACCGTCGGAGCCATTGGGTTGACGTGTTGAACACCATGACCTTGGTTTTCCCCAGGTTCACAGTTAGGTCTTTGTCTTGGCAGAAGGCCTGTAGTGCGTCCAGTTGGCGCTGTAGCCCTTCGGGTGTGTTGGAGATGAGGACTATGTCTTCCGCATATAGTAAGATAGGTATCAGTGTCCCTCCCAGGCTCGATCCCTCCTCGCCCAATCTATCTATGTACTCTGAGATCTCATCAATGTAGAGGCCAAATAGGGTGGGCGAGAGTGGGCATCCCTGCTTGAGTCCGATGGTGCTGGTGATCTCCTTTGACAGCCCTCCCGGTGCCCGAACTCGGCCCGTTACCGATTCGTATAGTGCTAGTATCCCCCATCATATTTCGGTTGGTACCTCCAGTTCCTGTAGTCTCTGTGTGAGCCTCGCTCGTGGGACTGTGTCAAAGGCCTTGCGGAAGTCCACGAAGCAGCAGTACACCCGTCTTCCATGTGCTCTGCCCTCCTCTATGATGGCTCTCAGTGTGAGGATATGGTCAAGGGTGCAGAACCCCCTCCTAAACCCTGCTTGACCTGCTGCTCGGTGTTGGTGTTGCTCTGCCTACTTGCTCAGCTCGTGGTCCAGTATGGATCCATAGAGCTTGGCTAGTACATGGCCAACCATGACTGTTCGGTAGTTCGTGGGAACCATGGGGTCTCCGGCCTTCAGGATAGGTATTATGGTGTTGGCTGACCAACTGGTTGGGAAGCCTTCACATAGGGCTCTGTTGAACATGTGTGCTAGGAGAGGTGCCAGTATGTCTCTAGCATGGGTCAAATGCTCTGCTACCAAGCCTTCGTGGTCTTGGGCACGGCCATTTTGGAGTCTATCAATGGCGTCCTGAACCCGCCCCGTGCTGAAGAATGTGGATGATCCGGGTCTGCTCCCTGGGGGCCGGGGTAGCTGGGGCTGCTTGGGTACTTGGTATAGTGAGGTTGCATATGCGTGCCAAGTGTCCGGGGAGGTGATGGGCGTCTGGGCTTCCATGCCTCTTTGCTGTCCTGTCCTAAGAATAGCTGGTAGAATTCGTGTTCCACTTTGGAGAGGTAGGCTTGTTTCTTCCGTCGCACTAGGCGACGGAAGATCTAGCGTGCCTATTTATGCGTGTGTACTCCCCGTGCCTCGTCCTGTTGAAGACGGAGTCGGGTTTCCCTGCACTCTGCATCGTACCAGCTATTCTGTGGGACATTCTTGTTCGGAGGGGTGGGGTGGGGGGAGGGGGATGTGTGGGGGAAGTATTCGGCAGCCGAGGTGTGTAGTGTGCCCGCCAACTGTGCTGTGACCTCCTCCAGGGGTGTGTGGGGGTTCATTTCTTGTAGGCTCCAATAGAGATGGTCGAGTCTCCATCTACATACAACTTTTAAATGTAAAGAAAGTGTAAACACAATAGGACAAGTAAGGACAGTCATGTGGTAAGGTAGTCAATGATGAGGGATAGACCTATAATCCAAGAAAGGAAGTAAGTCGTCTAGAAAGAAACTTTGAGAAAGAACAATAGAAAGGGTCATAGTGAGGGTGCTCGAAACTTGACCTTGAGAGAGAAGCAACTAGCTCTTGACACTTGTGTCCATGTTGGTAAGAATGCAAAGGTGTACTTGATTTTGGGCCTTGAGATAGAGGACACTATACTCCTCTTTATGTTGGACAAGGTTTGAAGGTGCAGCCACCAAGTCATGGTTGAAGTGTCCAACGTTATGTGGGTAAATCTTGTAGATCCTGGGTGTTAGTGTCAAAAATGGTTGAGAAGTAGGCCAAGACTTATTGTCAGTGTGTGCGAACTCTACATGATGAATAGTGACCCCCTCTGAAACTAGAGAAAGAAGATCCCCCTTTGAGGTCCCATTTGAGGCCCCCTTTGAGTTCCCCTTTGAAGGAGATAGGAAATTTGAAAACTCATGAATCGTGGTCTTTGGTGTGTCTAATGAAGGCGATGGTACCGTTGAGGGTATATGAGGTTGCAATGGGACAGAGGTGGACAGCTCCTAGAGTTGTCTTCTCAAAAATGAGTAGAACAGGGATGGAAGGGAAGGTGAAACCAACATTCCTTCTTGGCAAGTGTGGCGAATGGCCTGATTTACCACAAATTACAGCAAGCAATAAATACACAAATCTGAAAATGCCAACTTTCCACTTCAATCTTGGACAGCCTACACCTGATTGGCCACAAAAACTGGTGCTTCTTGTGGTTTTTTAAAAATTGTATTGCTCTAATTTGAAGAACAAAGAGATATAGGCTGATACCTCTTCAAAGTCAATATAATGGGCTGTCATAAATGACGAACAGCCTTCAGAATTAATTTGCCTTTTGATCTGATCACTGATTGTGGCACAAATTGGTTCAAGCTCTTGCATGTGGGCCACAACAAATTGAGAATGTGCTACCTCTTGGATTAGTTGCAAATTTCTTGCCTTAAGTTGCTACATTGAGTGCAAGGTCTTTAGTAATTGGGCATGGATCCTAAGGTGGCCAAGAAACCCTAGTTGCTGCTATAAATTAGAGTTTCAGCAGCAATTTCTTCAATTGCAAACCTCTTGGAATTGGAAATGGCTGATAAATGTTTAGGGCTCCATAGACAAGAGAGAAAATCAGTTGAAAGGAGTATCTTTTGATTGGTAGCCCTGATGGCAATTTTGATGGTGCCAACAAACTTGAAAGGGGGTTTAAAACCCTTCTATCGCTGCATCTCACTGAGGCAGAGAAGGAAACTTATTGCCCTTGTATTATTGTGTTGCACGATCAGTTGTTGCCCTTCTTAGAGCTCATTATAGAATGGCGCCTCCTTCCTCCCTTAGCTGTGAATGGTAGAATCACTCTCAGCAAGTCCCCAAACAATCTTCTCTCAGCTTGCATGGGTTATTTTGACTAGTGCAACTTGTTTTGCCACTTGGCAGCCTTTTAATTTAATTTCCAGTAATTAAATTTTAAAAATTAATTTCTGAATATTAATTAGTTATCCATTGATCTTGCCCAAGAATTGGCTAGTGCCCATTCAAAATTAATGTGCTAAACCCCATGGGACATTTAATTCCCCCAACATGAATCGGCCTTGGACCATTGTACATTTAATGGCCTAGTTAATGGAATGGCCTAGACTCTGACATAATTTTATACTACTTTTCCCAATGTCACCCATTGCTCACTTGGGGGTACTTAGGCCATCACTGTGACTTAACTAACTTGTGTTTCACATGTGCACAACTTCATAATACCAAAGCTAAGCATTAAAAATAGACGACCTCATGGTGATATTACCTTCCCCTTGAAATCCTTGCAATTGTTCTGATTGTATTGGAATATGAAAAAAGTAAAGTAATACTAAACTAGAAAAAGCATATACATTATAGTCAAAGAACATCGGCTGCTGCTATTCATAGTATGCTAGTGCAAAACGCATGCTGAAATTTCCACCAAAATAACTAAGTCATAACTGACCAAAAATGATCATAATTGCTACCAGAACCACATGGGATGCATTGATTAACTCTAAACCAAAAGTGTTTTGACCACACAACCATAGTAAAGCATAAGCTAAGCATAAACCATGACTTAACTATCAATGGCATCCAATAACACTTTGCTGTCCATAAAAACTAGCTGAATACCACTGATAAAAAATTGATGATCATCCATTGAGAACCAATAACTGATAATCAATCTTTAACGACCAGAATTTGTTGCAAATGTACAATTTCAGAGCTACAACAAAAACCATACCCATTTGCATATGAACAACAGTGATTAGTACATTGAAATTGACCTCATGGCAAATATAGTGTCAACAAACTGTAGCGTGGATGCATGCTGAATACATTTGAGATCCACTATATACATGAGTTGTCCATCACTAGAGGATTGGAAGTGCTACCTTCCCCTTGAGCATCAGGTAGTGCTTTGGATCTCTTGCTTTATTGGACTTAAAAGAGCCAATCTAAAGTCGGTTCTAGCTAAAATGCCTCTAGGTTAAGTTGCAACAACTGAGAGTGGTTTGCCAAGCCACTCCCTCCTATCCATTTGGCATCCATCAATGAGTAAAAAATCAGTAACTTCGCTCCCTTCTCTTTTTGTTGCACTAAAATCTCCTCTTTAGGTCTGCCCATAGTCAATCAACCCTTCAACAATGCTTTGATACCATGTGAGAGTGCAACAAATGCAGAAGCACATTATCAGACTGAAAGAAAATGAACATAGAGAGAAGAGGGAGAGAGAGAGAGAGACAGTAGAACACAGAAATCTGCAGTGAATAAATGCTGAAATGAAGAAGGTAGATATGTACAAGGATGTTGTATGTGTATGTTGGCTGTACCTCTTCATCTGCACCAGAAAACAAAGAATGACAATGACTAGGAAGGGTTGGGCATAAATACCCGAAATAAATACATAAACAATAACAGGTCAGCTAGTAAAAACTGACTGACTAGCTTGTATACTAACTGATGTGCAATAAATGCAAAGAAAATGCTGTGCATTGCCATGTGGCACTTGCTCGGGATCTGTCCATACAGCTCGCTCTACCCAGTGTGTGATCCACCCTACTAAGACTGCTATGTAAACATCAAGTGATTGCTGAAAACTGTTCAACCTACATAGGAAAATGCAGAAATGTGTCCGAGAGTACTAAGTGCACAACTGTACATTGCCTACACCCGGTGTCTAGGGGATGAGTGAATCTCTAACTGTATTTTTCCATATTGTACTATAGGCCTTGGATATGCAAATGTAATGCTCCTTAGTCTCGATCTCCTCTTGGCATAGTTTGCAAATCCTCTTGTCTCTAGGGATGCGGGTTGCTCTCTCTATCTTTATCTTGAGAATTGATGAGATGAGACCTTGAGCTGGCCAATGGTTACTTGCATCTCATGTGGCATTTATATGTCTAGGATCTAAGTGTCTAGATTTCTCAATGACCATTTTCCATAGTCCTCATAAAGTGGTCCTTGGTAGTATGACATCTGCGGGGGGAGGGAGGGTGTAACGTGCCCGTCTATTGGCTATCTAAGTACGTTTTAGCAGTCCATTAAGAAACGAATCTAAGCGTCATCGCCTGACACTTCCATGGAATGTTCCGGGGTTTGTCGCCTAGGGTTTTCTGAGTCCGCCTCACAACGAAACGTTCGCGGTCGAACCCACTAGGATTGACCTGAAATCTGGGTTTCTAGTTGTCAAGGTCTCTTAACGGCATTTTAGCCTCGGGTTTTGGACATCCTACTTTATGCAGAGATACCCAATCCGAAGCAGATCCATACCGCCTTTGGTTCAAAGAGAATGGGAAACGAGAGGGATGCACCGCTCAACCTCTCTGCCTGTAGGGCATAGTCTCATTCCGGTCCCCTAAAACGGCATAAATCGGGCTCTAACTTAACAATACCTAAAGTCAACCCGGCGATAAATCCTTTTGAGAAGCCTCCCAGTTCTCTGGGATTACCCTGCCGTAGGACGGACCCGTCGGGTATTCCGTCCACCCGCTTCCCTTGATAGCTTTAGTTTTCTAATTAGGTCCTATCACATTTATGTGTGACATTTAAAATCGGCTTCATTAATTAAGCCTTTTAGGGCACAGGGTTCGTTCGCATAATTTACAATACAGATACGAAAACAAAACAAGCAATCCTTTTGACAAACAAGTTCCTTAACTTATCTTCAAATTAATCTTTGTCTCCTGCTCATAGAGGAGAGTTATGTATTTCTTCTGTCCAATAGAAGTACCGGGTCCAAATCACATAGCACCGAAATTTCCATCCTTTATCTAGAATAGGATCTTCCAACGCGCTAGATGTTGGGCTCACGGCAGTCTACAGTTCCGTTCCAGACTCGGCAAGGGGTGTCTAGAGCTCCACTGACCCCAAGCGTGCTAGGAGTGAGACACAACTTCCGTGGTTGGTCTTTTCACCACTCGACCTTCGGCCCGTGAATCGAGCAGTGTCCTCTTGGGGTAATCCGCGGTGCGATCTTGGAGATGATCCACTCATGCAAAATATCCTTCCTTATTTAATCCATTTAGGAATCAAGCACAATCAAGGCAAACAACCTAATATTATCTTTGAGTGAAATATTCCTTTATTTTCCATGGTTACTTGTCATTTCTGACCCTTGCCATGCTTTTGTCATCAAACACAAGCACTTGGAATATTTATCCAAATCACAATGCAACAATCAGTTGATTGTAAAAAGCATTTAGGGTGTTGTTCAATCAATCCAACAAACTAATTGTATTTTCCCCAAACAATACAAGAATAGACGCGATAATAATTCCATTGCATATTTGCTCTTCCCCTTGGGATCAAAGAGCGATTCTATGCAAAATTTACTTAATACTTGCATGTACAATTCTTAATGTATTCTTTTTACGATTATGCTATTCATAACCCCTGATTGATTGCCCTGTCAACGAATAAGCCATACGCAACTAGTGCAATTAACTTCCATTGATACATGCACTTCACAAACTTTATATTTGAATATTTGAGATGCGATTTATCATTTTCAATGACCTATTCTAGCACAACAAAGTACGGAGCCTAACGTATCTCATGCGAGAATCAAAGCAAGTATCTATCAATTTAGAAATACATTACTTACGACCGGAACCGCAGTTGGATTGACAGTGATACCTTCGCCTGAAGCTTTGTTGCTGGCTATAGGATTTCCATCCGTACGCGACATTCTTTGATTGGAGGCCATCGTCTGCAAGTAGACTCCAGAGATTAGAAAGGCGGAATAAATTTGAGATGGGAGAGCGTAAGAGAAGATGGGTAAGTCGAGGATCGAAATAAAGGGAACTGGGCTAACTCTCTTCCTTGTAGCCTCTCGGGGTGACTCTTCTCTCTCTCTCTCTCTCTCTCTCTCTCTCTCTCTCTCTCTCTCTTTTTCGTAAAAGATAATTGTGTTAATTACGAAAAAAAGTAGAAGATTACATAATTACAAGATACACGGTGGCTCTACGCCATCGTGTGCAAGAACTCTCTCTCTCGCTACATGAAGTAAACAACCCAAGAGTTACAAAAAGTCATGACAAAGACGCAGCAGAAATTGCCATATGCCAGGGAAGTAAGGCCTCCTGAGGGAGCAAGTCAAAGAGCCGAATAAAATCTATCTGCCAGAGTAAGAGACCTTTAAGTCTGGCCATGTGCCCCTGAACATTAGAGGCGGAATAAAAAATAAAAGCATTCCGAATGGTCTAGTTATGCCAATAGCCCCAATATCTAAGAAAGTGAAACAAGATTTTTATATGTGGCTGTGTCGGTGTGGGGTATTTGGGCTGCCCAAAAACCCAATCAAATGGGCGTAGCGAGAAACCGACCACCGCCGCCAAACTGCTGACAAGAAGGACCAGATTTTCTTAGCGAGAGGGCAAGAAATAAATCGATGACGAGCCGATTCCACACTGGTGGTACAAAAGAAACAATTGCCATTGGTGCGACGATTGGAAAGGGCTGAAGCCAGCGGAAGACCACCAATCATTACCCTCCAAAGAAAGACCTTATATTTGAAAGGTGTCTTGTTCAACCAGCCTTCCATCACCGTTACCCTCCACCAAGACCGAGATTTGCGCAATCCCCATAGAGTATTAGCTTTAGTAACCAGCCATTGATGATCTTTAATCAGAAGATGATACACCTGGTTAGCTGAAGCCTTTTTCAAATTCAGCAGGCCTGCAAGGTCCCAATCCTGCCAGGGACGATCCGAAGCAAGGGAAGGAAAGGGTTGTCTATTCTGGAGTATCATCAAAAGCTGTACCCATAAATCCCTGTATCCACGAGGGATCCTGAAAAGTCTCCTGGCTGTACGAAACGCTATCAACACATTGCGACTGGCAAGGGTGGTATCTGCGACCGAAGTCAAGCCCAAACGTGCCATGCGGTTAAATTTTGGCCTAAGCTCATGTTTCCCTTCCTAAGAAAGTAACCGCGAGACTGCCAACAATTCTAGTTGGAAGGAGTTAGTGGCTAAACGGTCCTCCGCTGGATGCCACTGAGCCTTTTGGAGGACCAGTCTCCAGGAACATACCAAATGGGCAAGCAGAGATGATGAAGGACTAGAAAACGGAGCGTGTGCATTAAGAACATGCCACCAAGAACCCCGAATTTGGGTATTACCATGCAGAAGCCCGTAATCCTCAAGAAAATAACAGGCTATAACAACCCACGGGTGATGATCCAAGCACATGACGCGAAAAAGAGACCAACGGAGTGCCATCATATGAGTTTTGGCATCTAATATAGCCCCACCACCCATGCGTTTCGGGGTACATACATGCGACCAAGAAATCCATGAAATGCCTGCATGCAAGAAATCCTTTTTCCATAACATGAAACGAATATACTGCGTAAGAGCATTCAATGTAGTAGTAGTCCAAGGCAGCAATGGCAAGAAATATGTGAGCATTGGCAACATAATTGTCTGAGCCGCTTTGAGGCGAATATGGAAGGGCCAAGCGTGTGACTTCCAATATAGAAATTTCGCTGCCAGTTTCTGTGAAATCCACTCCAGGAGCTGCTTTGGCGGCACATCAACACCCAAAGGGTACCCAAGATGTTTGATAATGGAACCATGAGGAACAACCATTCCTTGCCAGTCCAATGACTGCAAATCCGACTAGGTGCAGCTGAGAATAGCTGATTTCAAAGTATTGATGCGAAGACCAGAGGCCTGACCAAAGAGAGTCCAAACATCTAATGCTTTACGAAGATTATCCTTGTCCGCACGCAGAATCATAAAGCTGTCATCAGCCAAGGACTGGCCAATGAAGTGCTGTCCAGAAGGAAGAGACAATCCAGCCAACTACGAAGAAGCTGCCAGATGAGCTAACATCGAAAGAACTGGATGAGTCGCAAGGGCAAAAAAGAGAGGACTCAAAGGGCAATCCTATCTCACAGAGCGGGTAAGGACAAAAGGCTTGGTAACACCTCCATTCAGTATGACTCGCGAAGAAGCCGCAGCACTAATGGTGTAGATCAGACGAGACATCCGAGCTCCAAAGCCCATAGTAGACATAAGTTCTGCAATGAAAGACCAGTCCAGATAATCAAAAGCCTTTTCCAGGTCTAATTGAATCAGCACCACCTCCTGATTAGAATGCCTTGCATAGTCAATAGCCAGTTGCGCATTTAATACATTATGCAGAATGTTGCGGCCCTTAATGAAACCATATTGGAGAGGATGTACCAGGGCAGGAAGATGCTTATGGAGCCGATTTGCCATTAGTTTGGAAAAGATTTTATACATAGAACCCATCAAAGAAATTGGTCGCCAATGTTTCAACATAGACGGCAAAGGAACTTTTGGAAGCAGTTTAATAAGTTCTTTCCATGAGGAAGGCATGAACCTCGTTTCCCACACCTGCTGAAACATAGCCGTCAATGGTTTCGCCAATTGGTTAGCAAAGACCTCAAAGAACTCATTGGTGAGACCATCCTAGCCAGGACTTTTATCCTTGGGCAAGTGTAACATAACATCCATAGCCTCCACCTCACAAATGTCTGCCTCCAACGTAGCTTGCATGTCTTGTGGAACCTGATTGCGGACCAGATCATAGAAAACTGAGCGGGCATGGATAATATGGTCTGAAGGTGGAGAAGTGGAACCAAGAAGGTTGAGGAAATAATTCCTACACATGTTCACAATAGTCTGTGGATCAAAGACCATTTGATCTTCTACATCCTGGAGTCTAGTCATATTCTCTCGAGCAGGAGAGGCATGGAGAGCTCGAAAGAACTTATGCGTCTGACAAGCAGTGTCTTGCAAATTCTCTGTCAGATTTTGCAATTTGGCCTGCTGATAAGATTTCAACTGAAACTTTCTAATAAGAGCAGCCAAACGCATCTCTAGTGACAACAGAAAAACATCATCTGGAGTGTCCACCTGCAAAGAACAAACCAAAGCCAGTAAGTCCTCCGCTGCCTGTCAACGCTGCTGACAAAGAGAGGCATGATGAATCCCATACTGCCGGGCAATCCGCTGCACATTAGAGAGCAATCATTGAAACAAAGCATTGCCCTCAAAAGAGAAGTCCAATAATAATCTATCAATCAATTGCTGCATATAGCCCTAAAAGAGTGAATGCTTCAGATAAGACAAGTTGAAACGCAAAGGGAGTCTATCCAGAAATTGCTTAAAAGGTGCAATGGGTTGTGCAAGCATCTCAAGCTGTAGAGGGAAATGGTCTGACAAGGCATATTGCTGCAACACTTTCATTTCGAGCATCTCAGGAAGAAAATCATTTGTATGCATGATGTACATGCGGTCCAACCGCGACCATGTAGTCGCATACTGCGCAGAGTGGAAAGTAAACCCTGTAGAAGAAGGGTGTAGCCAAGACCAAAAGGTCTTAAGAACGTCACGAGCCAACACATTCCACACACGACTTTCCGGAGCGTCCATTACCGAATGCTCCGATGTGGACTGCGAAGAGTCAACACACATATTAAAATCCCCCCATCAAAAAACCCCTTCTGCCGAGTGACAAGGAGGTCCACAAAGTATTCCAAAGATCCCGGCGGGATAAAGGATCACTCGGAGCATAGAGGCCAAGTAACCATAAGATCTCTCCTTCAAATACAATTTCAATCACCACAAAACGGCCATGCACATCATTTTTAACAAGAACCGGCTGATATTTTTCATGCACAATCATAAGCACCCCAGAATAATGCATGGCATGTGTCCTTGCATAAAACAAGTACGTACATCAACCCATTCATTGCTACGGGAATCCAAACCCGAAACCTGTTGTTTACCTTTATTTAAAACTCTAGGTGGCTGGGTTGCTTCCTGCGACGGAGCATCAAGCGCCATATCATCCATGGGCAGCATAACATGCTCAGTATCTGAAGTCAGTGGCTTCTCTGGGCATTCAGCCATAAAATACCCCAATTTTCCACACGAAAAGCAGTGCCCTGCAAAGTTACCCCATTTCAACCGAAAGTGCAAAGGATGCATGCCTGAGCAATTAAGACGTAACCAAGCAGGCCTTTTCCTAGCAGTGTCCCATAACATACATAAACGGTTATGATTCATGACCCTGAGGCTTGGGGGGACCAGAACAGTGCCCACCATGGCCATGGCGTCCTTTAACAGGGGCCAATAGACGGCCGGGCAATTTTCCACTTCAACCCACACCGGGCATTCACGTTGAAGCAGGCGCTGAAAATCTGCCATTGGGCGCTATGGCACAACATGGACCAAACGGCGATCAAAGAACAATGGCAGTTTGAACAGGAGATCAACATGATGCTTCTCAGATTTCAACAGCACCTCATAAAAACCTCTGGGCCCAACAAAAATCTCTTCAACACACTCCCCTTGTAGCAGACTGTGCAGCCACTGACGAATACGGGAAAGCATTGGGATCCTGCCAGTGAAGAAGAGTATAACAGCACGTTCATAAAATACTGAAAATGAGTGCAAGACATTTTTCGGGTCCACAGTGGCTTTGAGAACATCTTCAGTTCCAGAGTCAGAAAACGCTTCCTGATTATGTTGCACATGATCGCCAAGCAGAGTGTTGGCAAACTCCAAGAGATGCTCCCAGTCAACATCCTGAGAGTCCACAGAATCCGAGGCAACCTGCGCATAAGAACGATCTTGATGATCCATTGTCTCATCCGACGTATGCTTGGTGCGTTTGCCCGCAGGCAAGAAGTCAGGACCAGGGGGCATCTCCTCTGTGCAAGGAACCATATCTTCGGGTTCCTCAATATCAGAATCCGGACCAAGAGCTGCCACTGTTTGGTCTATAAAAGCCATATCCAGACTAGCCATGTTGTAGCACTACGTGTGCCGGTCAGCGGTCGAACCAGAAGCTCACAAGAAGCAGAAACGGCGCCGGTCTGGCTCTCTCTCTCTCTCTCTCTCTCTCTCTTTATACAGACCAGTGGGCACTCTGGCCGAGACGCTGCCTCTCTGACAACTGTCGGGCTTAGGATCTACAGCAGCTGGGCGCCTCGGCAGAAAAGGACAAGCACAGGCAGGCGGAGCCACGAACAACACTACAGTCGAAGGAAACGAGGCGACTGCAGACGTGCAGCGTGATTGGGCAGAAGATAGGGCGGGATAGAAGGCAGGGTGAAGCAGGGGCGGCGCTCTCTTCTCTCTCTCTCTCTCTCTCTCTCTCTTTCTCTCTTTCAAGCTCTCCCTCACAATCTCTTAGAGGGGTATCCTTCTCTCTACCTCTCTCTCGCAGTCTCTCGGGGTCTCTTTATGCTCCCTTGTGCCTCCCCATGTCTCATATTTATAATGAATCAGAGAGGAGGAGATAAGGCTGAGAACAAGAGTGGAGGGGCTCTTGAAAGACTCAGTGATCTGATGCTCATATCATAAATCTGATGGTTGCATTGGCTCCAAAAAGGGGGTAAAACCTCAAGACACTTGCTTAGAAAACTCTTAGTTCACCCCTTTTTCTTTTCTCTGTTCGAAGTGCTGTCTACTGCCTGTACACTGCGATTGCAGCGCGCGCGATTTCGCCAGTCACTTTTCTTTATTTTTTCTTTTTATAAAATCTCCAAAACTAACTAAAACATTACTTGTCTTTTCTTTTAAATGACTTTCAGTTCTATCTTTTTAGGATAATATCTAAAATATACTAGTTTTTTTTTTCCAAAAAATCTAATATTTTTGGACCATCCAAACTATACACATTAATACTAGTGATTAATATGGCTCATAAGTCTCGTTCACGTTGTAACTTCCGTGAACGGTGGTTATGGTCCTTGTCAATCCGAGAAAAATATCGGATTACGACTCTCGGTTTATTTTAAAATATATTTTTAATTAAATAAAAATTATTAGTTATTAATGTTAGTTAGTTTTTACCTTAGTTAGTCTTTAGTTAGTAATCTTACTAACTTATTAATTGACTAACTAACTTTCGAACTAATCAACTAACTTTTATTGCGTGAAAATATTACAGAGGGAGAGGGGGGCCTATTGGGGTGAGATCCATGTATGTTGTATGTGTATCTAATAGAGAGCATGTCACATGACTAGGTTGCTCTCAGTGCAAGAGCGTGTATGGAGGGTCATACTAGAAGGGGGGGAAGTGGGAAGTGGTCCATGTTAATCCTATATCTTGTGAGCCATTGCTCTACTTGTGCATACCATTAGCTTGTGTCTTGTGGCTTACTTGTGCTAGCTACGAGGAAGCTTTGAAAGCTCTCCCAGGCAATTTGTATGGGTGCATGCCTTGTACTTTGCATATTAAGCTAAGGGTCTAGAAGAGGGCCTTTGTCATCATGGGTGTTGCAAGCTCTGCTCTAATGATCTCATGTGGTACCGATGGTTTGTTGTTGCTGATCATCCATGAGAGCATGATAGTCTATGGTCTCTCAATCTATGTCCATAGATCTGTAGTTGAGCTAGGGGTCTAGACAAGTGCTTCATACATCATGCTTGGTATGACTAACGTGTGAAGTAACCACCTCCATGCGTGAGGCTCATGGAAATACGCTTGATGGCATTGTCTCTCTAGCATGGCTTATGGTGCATACACTAGTGAGTTGGTATCTAGTTGCGTGTGCCATGGTGAATGTCATGAGGACATGTATTTTTGAAACCTCACTAACATGTGGATTGGTTTTTAATCACATGGTTAAGTAAATGTTGCACATGTGAGGTGTAACTGGGGTTAGAGTAAATTTACGAGCCCGCGACCCAAGGAAATCATGGGATGTCAAAGGCAAAAGCTGCTATAAGTTATGCTGTACATGTACTTGGTGATATTTGATGCCGGTTGTTAGCTTAGGTCATTCATTTGGCCATAGGTGTCAGTTAGTGACACTAGAGAAGTGACGTTTAATGGTACCTAATGCCAATCTGATGGTCAAAGATGACGCAGAGACACTTGACAATGGAAGTTGCCTAGCCAATTTAATTATTGGCAAGTTAGATTATTTTTCAGGGCACCGAAATAATTATTAGATTAATTTTCAGTATTTAAAGACTGAAAATTAATATTTAATTATGGATAATGCTAGAAAAACCATTTGAGAAGGCTGCCACTTGTCAAAAGTGCCCATGAAAGATTGAAAAGCGTCTTTAGAGGTTGGAGAGAGGCATTTTTAGTGTGTTCAGCCTTTGCAACAGGGAGGGAGTAGATGTTGCTGATTTGATTTGCAGCCATTGGAGGACCTTCTGAGGCAGCCAGGGGCAGGAGAAGACCAATCAATAGCAAGTGATAGCATCTACAGGCTGTTGAGACAGGGTAGCAACAGTCAATGACTGATTTTCTTCAGTTCTTTGCACCTGTTGAGACAAGGAAACTGAGCAGTAAATAACAAATTTTCTTCAGTTCTTCGCGAAGAAAGTCTGAATTTTCTCTCTCCTCAGCATTTTCTCTCATTTCCCAACCTTTTTACTGCCTTGCTCCAAAGATTGCAGCATTGAGATAACTAGAGGCTGAGAAATTTCAGATTTCTCATATGAAACCCTAATCCGCTAAGAAATTAGGGTTTAGTAGCAACCTCGGAAAGCGTGCCAAAAATTCGAAGCTCCAACTTGGATTCAACAGGGTTGAAGCTAGTTTTAGCCTATTCAAGTGGAGGGACAAGCAAATAATTGAATTTGGGGCATTTTTCATCTCTATTAAAGCGGGTGAAGGCCAATTCATTGTCCGAATCAAGGGGAAAATCAGATTAAAGACTTGTTGGTCATTTTGAACAGCAAGGATAGTTGGAATACCGAAAGGAATTGGGAGAATCCCATTGTACATCAACTTCTTTTTCAATTAAGTTAAATAAATACCGAAAGGGGCACCAGTTTTGGGGCCAATAGGATGTCCAATGTCCAAGATTATATGGTAAAGTGTACTTTTCAGTTTTGTGAATTTGTTAATTGCTGTAAATAGTGCTTAATTAGGTTATTTACCACCCTATCCTAGGAGGAAGGCTAGTTACATGATTCTGTTACCGGGACACCACTTAATCCCTTAATTTGGTGGGCTTGAGGCACCTTATTCCAAGAAGCTACAAGCCAAAGCTTTGTGCTAGTGCTGATTTTTATTCTCAGCGGAGAAGTTACAGCAATATGTCTTTATACAGTGAGATAGACTCAAGCAATGACAATGCCTCTTAGTATGAACGTTCACATGGTAATGAAGGAAATGCAATGCCTGACCTTGAACAAGGCTCAGACCATGGACAAGAAGCTGAAAATGTTGCTGTTGGGCAAGATGCACGACCTTCTAGGCATAATAAGGCCGATGACCAGCAAAGTGAAGAGGAATTTGATGACCAGTTTAAGAATCGGATGAGGACAATAGCAAATCTCTTTGCTGATTTGGCAAAGGATTCTCAATTTACCCAATTTTTGAATGCTCCAAAGAAGGACAGCAAAGGCAAGAAGAAGAAGATGTCTTCTACACCTTTGGGACAGCAGATGCACTGAAGATAATGCCAAACCTTTCATTTGAAGCTCCCAAAGATGCTAATGAAATAAAACAGTTGGTACCTACGGGGCAAGAAATGCAAATGCAAGGCCATCATGGAAGTGCCAATCCAATGGATTTTGGACAGTTAGGCATGCATGCGATGATGGAGCAGCAGGATACTTTGGTGGAAGCATGATTTTTCATGCTATGGTTGGACAAGGACCGCATACGAGAATGTATGGCACAAATCCCTATGGTATGCAGCAACTAATGCATGGTGTGTAAGGCCCAATGTATTCGGGTATGGCTGGAAATATGCAAAATCCTATGTATAGCAGCATTGGCTTGATGCCTGGAGCATAAAGTAGCATGTTTGGTACTACATCTGCACCCCCAAATGCTTATGGGTCTCAAGGAATGAATGTTGGTCATGCAAATGCTCTGTTCGGCGTTGGTTTTGATATAAATTCAGCAAATGCACCATTTTTGCAGCAGCAGCTAGTGTATGATAACTTGACACCCAAAGGGGTAGCAAAAGAATATGATGAGGGTGGAGTGAAGTTTGAGTCATTCAGTGGTGTACAAGATAGACTGACAGCTTTGACTTTCATTCAGCAATTTGATGCAGCCTATTCAGAGGGAAACTTCACGGAGTCCTTAAAGGTTCGAAAGGTAGCCACTTTCTTGAAAGGGAATGCATTACAGTGGTAGTCCACTCTTTTGATGCAAGGTAGAGCACCGTCAACGTGGATACAATTCAAGCAAATGTTTGCATCGAATTGGTTGACAAGTACCTTTGAAGTGGACATCATGACAGCTAGAATAAGCTAGATGCTAAGGAATGTAAGAATTTGGAGCAATATAATAAGAAGTTTTGGGATGCATTGCTGTCTATTACTTCTTATTGCCCCGTACCCCTTCATGAGTAAGTGGAAAAATATGTTTGTGGGCTATCCAAATGAATCAGGGATTTTTTGCATTAAATCCACCGTGTCTAGCATGTCTCAGCTTATAGAGATTGTTGCTATAGTCGATGCTTTGCTGCGTGGGAAGAATTCGGGCTTCCTAGAGAGTGGGGAGAAGCCGAATAAAAAGTTGTTTAAGGTTGCGAAAAGGGGCAGATTTGAAAATCAGCCTGAAAAGAGGCCAAAACAACAAAGAAAGGGCTCAAAAACATTGGCACAACGTAGGGAATTGATGACTACTAATAAATGTTTTATTTATGAATAGAATGGTTACATTGCAAGGGAGTCCCAATAGATAGCAAGTTGGAAAATTAGAAAATCAAGGAGATTCTAAAGGAAAGAAGCCCAAAACATCAATGGGATTGGTGTCCGATATTATTAGTGATTGGTGTCCGATGTTATTAGTGATCAGCCCAATGATGATGCTACTGAGTTGTGCAGAGCATGGGGCAAAATTAGGGATCAACATGCATTGATTTTCTTTAATAATGGTGCACGAGCCAACTTTATCTCTGTTGATATGGCTGCCCGTCCAGGCATCAGAGAGGATGAGATGGGACCCATGGGGAAAGTTGGAATGGCATGTAAAGGCCATGCATAGCCCGTCACACTGCTCATTGGAAAGCTTCGATTGCATATATAAGGATATGTGAACAGGGAGGAGTTCTTTATTGCTCCACTTGAGGATTTGTAATGTATTGCTTGGTATGCCATGGTATCACTGTATGCATGCAGTGATTGATTCTCATACAAAAAAGATCACTATTCAGTATAAGGGACATGTACTCACACTTAATATAAAGTTGAAAGATGAATGTATCCCTGTTGTATCTGTATCTGCCCTTTCTAAAGTAATGAAAAATTATCTTTCTTCACACTTGGTTTTTACTAAGGATAAAGATGATAGTAAGAATGTTGGGAACATGTCTTAAGTTAAAGAAGAATCGCATGTCATTTTTGAAAATGTATGTTGATTGTTTCTCTCAGTCACTTCCAAGGTAGCTACCGCCTGAAAGGCCAGAAGATCATGATATAGATCTTATCCTTGGAAGTAGCCCACCTAATAAGCCACCCTACAGAGTGAGTGCATCCCAACAGGAGGAGATTATGAGTCAAGTAGATGAGTTGTTAGAAAAAGAGTTGATTTAGCCCAGCTCATCTGCCTTTTGTTTTTCAGTGCTTTTGGTGCAGAAAAAGAATGGTTCATGGCGTATGTGCATTGATTATCGTGCTCTGAACAAGATCACAATAAAGAATCGCTTTTCGATTCCTCGAATTGATGATATTATGGATAAATTGCAAGGGGCAACCATATTTAGCCGTATAGATTTGAAAAGTGGGTATCATCAGCTACACATTAGATCGGAAGATGTGCCTAAGACAACTTTTAGGATATCTTTTGGATTGAATGAGTTTTTTGTTATGCCTTTTGGACTTACGAATACTCTTGCCACTTTTAATCGGATAATGCATTGTATCTTCAGGCCACATAGAGGATTTGTGGGCACTTTCTTTGATGACATGATTGTCTATTCAAAGAACGAGGCAAAGAATAGAAAACACTTGGACATTCTGTTCAATGAACTGCGTGAGCATAGGGTGGTTATCAATGACAAGAAAAGTGAATTTTTCGTGCATGAAATCCACTTTTTGGGGTATATTGTATCGGCTGATGATATTCTCATAGACTTTGCAAAGGTTGAGGCAATACGATCATGGCCACCTTTGAGGAATGTGTATGAGATCTGCAGCTTCTTGGGTTTATGTTCTTACTACATGAAGTATGCATGCGGGTTTGCTGAAATTGCATCTCCATTATTGCATGCCTTGCAAAAGAAGGATGTGCCATTTAGATGGATAACAGTGGAAATTTCAGCATTTGAAAAGTTGAAGAAAAAGATGACTTCAGATCTTATGCTTGTGTTGCCTGATCTAAGAAAGTCATTCATAGTTCAATGTGATGCATGCGGTAACAGCATTGAGACTGTTCTTATGCAGGACGGCCGAGTTGTGGCTTATGAGAGTCGAATTCTCCACAGTGCATAAAAGAATTTGCAAGTCTATGAGAAAGAGCTCTTGGTTGTAATTCATGCATTTTCTACGTGGAAATATTATTTGTTGGGGGTTGATTTTACAGTGCAGACAGACCATCAAACTTTGAGGTACTTTCTGACATAGACAAGGTTGTCAAAGAAGAATATGAGATGGGTAAATTTTCTCTCTATGTTTCATTTTCAGATTATACATATTGATGGTAAAAAGAATATTGTGGCTGATGCATTGTCATGTAAGCCACAAATTTCAGCCGTCAGCATGGTTTATCACACTGAGTTGGATGCCATGAAAGAGCAATATATTGCTGATTCGGACTTTACTAATGTTTATGATCAGCTTTGCAATGGCCAAAGGCATGGATACTTTGTGCTAAGAGACGGATTTTTGATGATGTATGGATGAGTGTGTGTCACAAAGCAGTTAAGGCCTAGAGTTATCATTGAAAGTCATGCTCCTTCGTATGCAGGACATAGAGGTATTGATGCCACAATCAAGGCAGTGAATCATTTCTTTTATTGGCCAACTTTGAGGCATGATGTAGAACAGTTTGTTAAGACATATTTGCAGGTTTAGCAAACAAGCCCATTTCATTCCAGCAAGCGAGGAAGAAAATCAAGGCTGATCATGTAGCACGATTGTTTTTGTAGCACATCTTTAAGTATCATGGTATGCCAGAGTCGATCATTAGTGATTGAGACCCCCGGATGACTAGTTTATTTTGGAAGGGCTTGCTTGAGATTATGGGTACCACGTTGAAATTCTCATCATCCTTCCATCCACAGACAGATGGTCGGTTTGAGGAAGCAAATTCCACAGTGTTAGATCTTTTGAGGTGCTATGTTTCAGACCACAAGACACAGTGAGAGCAATATTTGCCCTTGGTTGAGTTTGGTTATAACAATAGAGTGCATAGTTCTACAGGCAAAGCTCCATTTGAGGTGGTTGAGGGTGGCAAGGGTACCACCTATTCTGCAAACTAAGATAAGATCTTTGAGGCTGATCGTTAAGTGGAAAACTTGGATGTAGCCTATGCAAAGATAAAATATGCACTTCAGAGATTGCAAGAAAAGCAAAAGAGGACAGTTGATTGCCACAGACGTGCTTTGCAGTTTGCAGAGGGTGATTATGTATTGTTGCGTTTTGAAAAGGCAACGTCAAACGGGTAAAGGCCAATTGATTGCCCAAATCAAGGGGAAAATCAGATTAAAGACTTGCTGGTCATTTTGAACAGCAAGGGGAGTTGGAATACTAAAAGGGATTGTGAGAATCCTATTGTACATCAATTTTTTCTTCAATTAAGTTAAATAAATATCGAAAGGGGCACCAGTTTTGGGCCAATAGGGTATCCAATGTCCAAGATTATATGGTAAAGTGTACTTTTCAGTGTTGTGAATTTGTTAATTGCTGTAAATAGTGCTTAATCAAGTTATTTACCACCCTATCCGAGGAGGAAGGTTGGTTACCGTGAATCTCCTAGTAGATGCGGTAAATGTGACCCCCAAGTAGACGTGTAAATCCACTACCTGTACTTGTCCTGCTTCTAGAGTGAAGATAGATCTCCTCCATAGTGGGACTAATTTGTGGAAGATTAGGATCATGGTTTTCCTAAGAATAATTGTCAATGTGTTATGTTCAGAGTCATGTAGAGCATGGAGATATCGTTGTGGACCCCCTCCTACAACTCAGACACCAAGACAATATCCTCATCATAAAAGACAATAGAGACCAATGTACCTACTATGTCCTATTAGAATTTTCCAATTCTATGGGTAGAGCGCAATGTTCTAGTCAATTAGCTTACAATGTGAACGCAACTAAGTTAATACGTTGTGTCACCACATGTAGAGTTAGTACTAGAGCTAGTTGACCCCAGTTGAGTTAGGGATAGGTCCTTACTTACTTAAGATGTATTGTACTTTCATTCTATCATTCTAGTACTTGCATCTTTTGAGTGTGGCATCACACACACACACGCTCTCTCTCTCTCTCTCTCTCTCTCTCTTTTCGTAAAAGGTAATTGTATTAATTACGAAAAAGACAAGATTACTTGATTACAAGATAGTTGATGACACTAAGCCATCAGGTGAAGAAGTGCTCTCGCTCTCTCTCTCTCTTTCTGATTACAAGAGGCACGAGGGCCCTAGGCCAACGTGGGGAAAATCCCAGTAGTAATGCATTAAAAAGTTACACGAATCATGGCAACGACCCAGAGGCAATTGCCATATGCCAAGGAAGCAAATCCTCCCGAGGGAGCAAGTCGGCGTGTCGGATGAGATCTAACTGCCAGTGCAAGAGGCCTTTAAGCCTGGCAATATGGCGCGGTACATTAGAGGCCGAATCAAAGAGAAAAGCATTGCGCGTGGTCCAAATGTGCCAGCATCCCCAGTATCTGAAAAAGTGAAATAATATCTTCATATGCAACTGTGGCGGTGTGGGATACTTCGGGCGCACAAAAACCCAGTCGAAAGGAGTTAGCGAGGAGCCCACCACAGTGCGCCAAATGTGCGACAAGAGTAACCAGATATTCTTGGCAAGCGGGCAAGAAAGAAAGCGATGTCGAGCCGATTCCGCTGTTGTGGTACAGAAGAAGCAATTGCCATTTGAGATGCGACGCTTGGCAAGGGCCGAGGCAAGAGAAAGACCACCAATCATTACTCGCCAAAGAAAGACCTTGCATTTGAAAGGTGCCTTATTCAGCCAGCCCTCCATCAGCGTTGTCTACCACCATGTCAGCGATTTCCGCAGTCCCCAAACAGTATTAGCTTTGTCACCCAGCCATTGGCGATCCTGAATAAGAAGATGATACACCTGATTAGTAGAGGCCTTTTCCAGACTCAACCGGCCTGCAAGGTCCCAGTCCTGCCAAGGGCGATCCACAGCCAGGGCAGGAAAGGGTTGCCTGCTCTGAAGCTCCGCTGAAAGCTTTCCCCATAAATCACGGTATCCGCGCGGGATCTTGAAAAGTCGCCTAGCAGTCCGAAAGGATACGAGGACATTGCGCGTGGCAAGGGTAGCATCCGCAACCGACGTCACACCTAAACGGGCCATGCGGTTAAATCGCAGTCTGAGCTGATGTTTATCTTCCCATGAAAGTAGTCTCAATACTGCCAACAATTCCAGCTGAAAGGAGTTAGTTTGCAAGCGGTCCCCTACCGGGTGCCAACGGGCCTTTTTTAGCACCACTTTCCAAGAGTCGACCAAGTGTAGTAACAAAGCGGAAGAGGGGCTGGAAAAACGGGAGTCAGCATTAAGGACATGCCACCAGGAGGCCCGAAGCCGGGTGTTACCATGGCGGAGCCCGCTGTCCTCAAGAAAATAGCGGGCTATGATGGTCCACGGGTGATGATCCACACACATGGGCCGAAAAAGGGACCAACAGAGAGCTAGCATATGATTTTCTGCATCCAAAAGAGCTCCACCACCCATGCGCTTAGGGTACATGTATGTGACCATGAAATCCAAGAAATGCCTGTCTGCAGAGAATCCTTCTTCCATAGCATGAAACGGATGGGATGAGTGAGAGACTTCAAAGTAGTAGGCGTCCATGGCAACAATTGCAGGAAATACGATAGCATTGGGAGCATAATTGACTGAGCCACTTTGAGGTGGACATGGAAGGGCCACGCTTGCGACTTCCAATACATAAACTTTGCCGCCAGTTTTTGTGAAATCCAGTCCAGCAGGTCCTTTGGCCGTACATCCACCCCCACTGGGTATCCAAGATGCCTAACAATAGAGCCACGGGAAACCACCTGGCCTTGCCAGCCTAATGACTGTAAATCAGGCTCCGTGCAACTGAGAATGGCGGACTTAAAGGCATTGATGCGAAGCCCAAAGGCTTGACCAAAAAGCGTCCAAACATCTAATGCCTTGCGAATGTTGTCCCTGTCCGCCTGCAAAATCATAAAGGTGTCATCAGCCAAAGATTGGCTAATGAAGTGTTGGCCCAAAGGAAGAGACAGCCCTGCCAGCTGAGCCGAATCTGCCATGGAGGATAACATTGAAAGGACCGGGTGAGTCGCCAGGGCAAAGAAGAGCGGACTCAAAGGACAACCCTGTCTGACTGAACGTGCCAGGACAAAGGGCTCTGTAACCCCACCATTGAGCATAACTCTGGATGAAGCCGCAACACTAATGGTGTAGATCAATCGGGACATTCGGGTACCAAAGCCCATAGCAGACATGAGATCTGCAATGAAAGACCAGTCCACATAATCAAACGCCTTTTCCAAGTCCAATTGAATCAATACCACTTCCTGACCGGAGTGTCGCGCATAGTCAATAGCCATTTGCACATTTAAGATATTATGCAGAATGTTGCGGCCCTTAATGAAACCATATTGGAGAGGATGCACAATAGTGGGAAGGTGCTTGTGAAGCCGATTCGCCAACACTTTGGAGTAGATTTTATACATGGAGCCCATCAAAGAGATTGGTCTCCAGTGTTGCAGCTTTGACGGTGAAGGGACCTTTGAAATTAGTTTGATAAGGCCTTCTTTCCATGAGGAGGGCATGACCCCCGTTTCCCAAACCTACTGAAACAAGACCACCAATGGCTTCACCAACTGCGTGGCCGAGCTCTGAAAGAATTCATTAGTGAGACCATCCCAGCCAGGACTTTTATCCGTCGGCAGGTGCAACAAAACATCCATGACCTCCTCCTCGCAAATATCCGTCTCCAAAGTGGCTTGCATATCCAATGGAACCTGCTGGCGGACTAGATGATAGAAGACTGAGCGGGCATGCGTAAGCTGGCTAGAAGGCAAGGGAGAAGAACCAAGGAGTTCCATAAAATAATTTCTGCACATATTGACAATGGTCTGCGGATCAGTGACCATGCGACCCTCCGAATCCTGGAGTCTGGTCATATTGTCACGAGCCGGAGACGCATGCAAGGCGCGAAAGAACTTATGAGACTGGCAGGCACTATCTTGCAATGTGTCAGTCAAGTTATGCAGCTTGGCCTGCTGATAAGATTTCAACTGAAATACTTGAAGAAGATGGGCCAAATGCCTCTCCAATGATAGCAAAAAATCATCATCTGGGGAATCCAGGAGCAAGGAGCGGACCAAAGCCAGTAGCTCCTCTGCTGCAGATCGACGACGGCGACAAAGCGATGCATGATGGATCCCATACTGCCGAGCAACACGCCGTACATTAGAGAGCAACCGTGCAAATGAAGGCAAGCCCTCAGAGGCGAAGTCCAATAAGAACCTCTCGATCAATTGCTGCATATAGCCCTGAAAAATTGAATGCTTCAAATAAGAGGAGTTGAAACGTAACGGGAGCCTATCCAGCAACTGCATAAAAGGTGCAATAGATTGTGCCCGCATCTCCAGCTGAAGGGGGAAATGATCCGACAACGCATACTGCTGCAAGACCTTCATTTCCAGCATCTCGGGAAGAAAATCGTCCCCCTGCATGATATACATTCTGTCCAGCCGCGACCAAGTAGTTGCATATTGTGCGGAATGAAAAGTAAACCCCGAAAAAGAAGGGTGAAGCCAGGACCAAAGATCCTGCTTAAGAACATGCAAAGCAAAGGAATTCCACACCCGGCTTTCCGGCGCATCCATTACCGAATGCGCTGAAGTGGACTGAGAAGAGTGAATACACATATTGAAATCTCCCATCAAAAGCCCCCTTCGGCCACGTGACATGGAGGCCTGCAAAGTGGACCAAAGATCCCGTCGGGATGCGGGATCATTCAGCGCATAGAGGCCCAATAACCATAAAATCTCTCCTTCAAATAAGACTTCGATAACCGGAAAGCGGCCCTGCACATCATTTTTAATAAGGACAGGCTGATATTTCTCATGGACAATCATCAGCATGCCCGAATAGTGCGTAGCATGGGTGCCTGCATAAAACAAACGGAATCCATGACAATCCACAACTTTCCCTGCTTCACCGTGACTTTTGTGCTCAACTGCACACAATACATCCCACTGATTTTCATGCAAGACGGTCCACATGGCATGTTGCTTATGGCGAGAGCAAATGCCTCGCACATTCCATGTGGCTATCTTCATATCTCTTCAAAAAAGAAAGTCAGGAACGAGGCACCTGTTGCCTCGATTTCACCTTTTCCGCGAGAGCATCCAAGACGGCCTCATCCAGAAAATCAGCCAATACTGCAAAGGAATTCTGGCGACCTGCTTTAGAGGTAGAGGGTAAATCCACTGCCTTTGGAGTGGGGCGGGGATAACGCCGATCCCATGGAGTAATCACATTACCTTTGGTATCAAACGCCAGCTTAGCAGGAGGGCCTTTGGGACCATCAGTATAGACTTTCCTTGGAGCCTGATTACGGGGGGCAGACGGGGCCGTAGTGCACGGAGCCTACTGTGAAGTGACCATTTCTTTTCTGCGCGTATACGTGCGCACGGAATCCTGGGAAACAGGAGGCCCAGGATCTGCCAGGCCTGCATCCAACTTTTTACCTTTTTTGGGACGTGCCTCAATCCAGTCCATGCGACGGGAATCCAAACCCAGGACCGGTTGTTTGCCTTTATCCATGACTTCCTGGGGCGGAGCATCAAGCACCATGTCGTCCTTGGGCAGCACAACCTGCGCATCCTCCAAAGACGGTTGCCTTTCAAGGCATTCAGCCATGAAATGCCCCAATTTCCCACATGAAAAGCAGTGCCCCGCAAAGTTGCCCCATTTCAAGCGAAAATGCAGAGGATGCATGCCTGAACAACTGAGGCGAAGCCAGGCGGGCCTTTTCCTGGCCGTGTCCCATAACATGCATAAACGGTTCCGGTTCATTGCCCTGAGGCTTGGGGGAACCAGCACCGTACCCACAACCGCCATCGCATCCTTCAACATTGGCCAATAGACCGCCGGACAATTTTCCACTTCCACCCACACCGGGCATTCTCGTTGAAGCAGACGCTGGAAGTCGGCCATGGGGTGCCATGGTACAACATGGACCAGGCGGCGATCAAAGAATAGTGGCAACTTGGACAGGAGCTTAGCTCGATGCGTTTCCGATTTCAACAGCACCTCATAAAAGCCGCGAGGTCCAAGGAAGATCTCCTCAACAGACTCCCCTTGCAATAAATGGTGCATCCACTGGCGAATATGCGACAGCACTGGGATCCTGCCAGTGAAGAAAATGATAACTGCATGATCATAAAAAACCGAGAAGGATCTCAAGACTGATTTAGGGTCCACCGTAGCTTCCAGCACATCATCCGTTCCCGCTTCAGAAAAAGATTCAGTATTATGCTGGACATAATCGCCAAGCAGAGTATTGGCAAAGTCTAGCAAATGCTCCCAGTCAATTTCCTGCGAACCCACAGGATCAGAGGCCACTTGCGCATAGGAACGTTCCTGAGGACCCATTGGCTCATCAGAAGTATGCTTGGAGCGTTTGCCAGCAGGCGGCAGTTCAGAACCCGGAAGCAGCTCCTCCGTGCATGGCACCATATCCTCTGGCTCCTCTGCATCGGAATCAGGGCCAAGGGCTGCCACCGTCTGGTCGAGAAAATCCATATCCAGGCCAGCCATACTGCTATCTTCTCGTTTGCACTCTCGCTCTCTTTCTTTCCTCGACGGGCGACGGACGACGGCCCTGCGGGCGACGGCCAGACGGCAGTTGCAGGCGACGACGTGGAAGCAGACGCGCAGGTGCTGACAACGGGGAACCAGGCTATGGCGACGCGACAGGCGACGCGATCTCTCTCTCCATCTCGATCCCGCTCTCTCTCTCTCTCTCTCTCTCTCTCTCTGTGTGTATCAATCTCAAAAACCTTTTTCCCACTTGCATGAACAAGTATTGCCATGCAACCTCTCTCTCTCTCTCTCTCTCTCTCTCTCTCTCTCTTTCTCTCTCTCTCTTTCTCTCCCCCATTTTCAACAATTGGTATTAGAGCTAGACATGTGGGTTCTATCTCACCATTGCTCAGCCCGTGCCACCCATGCAAAGTCGACTCAGCTGATAAAGAAAGAGGAGCTGCTGTTTTGGAGGGAGAAGTTGCTGTTTTAAAAGAGAACCTGCTGTTTTGGAGGAGCTACTGCTATTTTCAACCTGCTGTAGTCTCGTATGCAGCATAGTTGTTTTCAGACTTGTATGAAAAAAATTTCAGACATTTGAAAACGTTTGAAAAATAGGCATTTAAATTCATCATTTCAGACTTGACTTTTGTTGGGGCCTAAAATATTTGGTTAAGTTTTTCAAAAAATGACAATTTCTGGTTGCTTTCTCCATTTTCTGGTCTGTGAGTGTGTGCAATCTGCTAATCGCTGTTGCTAAGTGAAAATGACAGATTTCACAGTCTGCACAAAGTCCACAAACAGTGAGAAACATAGTTGCTTGCCTAGAAACACTGTTGCCTCAACAAGAGTGCAATGTATTTAGCATGCAGTGTTACACTGCTGAAAGCTGAAATCTTATATATATACATACATATATACATATATATATATATATATATATATATATATATATATATATATATATATATATATATATATATATATATATGTATGTATAGTGCAATCAGGTTGCACTGTAAAAGCTGGACACTCTCTCTTTTCGTAATAGTTTCTCTCTCTCTCTCTCTTTCTCTCTCGTATTTATCTTTTTATTTGGACATTGGCTCATGGTATTTGCTATGGTTTATCTAAAAGTAGTTTTAAAGATGCTTGCAAGATTAGAACTTTTCTCATAATTTGCAAAAATATGTTAACAAATTAGGGTCATGTAGGATTGAGATCTGGGGTTCAAAGCATACTCGAATCATACTTTCATATGCATTTTTGTTTAACGTTTGATTCACGTATGTAAAAACTATAGTACGCAGTCTTGCATGCAGCCCTGTAGATGCAACCTCTCTTAGCCCTGCCCCACCATTTTCTTAGCTTTGCCCACCATTTTCTCAGCCTTGTCCACCATTTTCTGCAGATTTGAAAGAAATCGCAGAAAACTTCATTTTTGAATTTGAGGATTTTTGAAAATTTTGCAATTTCTCATCCATCTTGCTTGTTTCATCCCCAATTTTAAAGAAATTTTCAATTTCTCACACTTGCTGCCAAGAAATTTGGGAGTTTTTGATTGACTTGCCCAATTTTTGAAATTTTTGTGAGAAAATTTGGGGCTTTTGCTTGATTCAAGCTTTTGTTTGTGAATCTCCACCAAAATTGCCAACATTGTGGAATTTCTTCAACATTGGTGTGATAAATTTGGGGCTTTTTAGATTTTTGGGTTTGACATGCATCCAGAGGTAAAGTCCAATTGCTGGTTGCTGTTTGCATGCATCCTGAGGTGACTACACTGAATTTTAATACTGTAAGTATAAAATCTATTCTATTTCTCAAAATTTTGTTGAGAAAAATTGGGGCTTTTGGTTGGCATGCATCCCAAAGCAGTAAACAGGTGCTCAACAATAGTATCTTGTTGTTCATGTTAGATTGGATAGCCAAATTTGTACAAATATGGGAAATTGCACTAAAATTTGGGGATTTTCGGCATTAAGTTGCTGAATTTAATATTTGGCACACATTTCGAGGCAGATGCAATGGTACAACACCGAATTGCTGTAAATTGTAGATTGGATGCTATTTTGTGTAGTGTGGGCATGCTTTTTGAGGGCATTGCTAGGTTTGATGGTTTTGTACTTGCATTAGTATCCCGTGTCGGGATTTTGGTGCTTAGAAGAGTACATTTCACACTTCAAGCTTGGAAGTGTTTGGTTGCTGAATTTGTGCATTAGCTTGCAGCAATGTCAAATGAGGACACGAGGGATAACAATATTTTGAGAGTCCTCACTAAGGAGGATAAGCTAGATGGCACCAACTATCCCTTGTGGAGTTTTATGGTGCGCAATCTACTTGTTGCGAAGGATCTTTGGGGTTATGTCATAGGTGATTTGTAGAGACTAGGTGAGCTTGCACCTTAGACACCTCAACATGGTGCTAGAGGACACCCAGCTGCCCTTGCTGTTGCCCCTACTCCTCCTATAGCAGATCAAAGGACATGGGATTTAAAGGACGCACATGCTTTGTTATTGATTGCCTTGTTAGTTATTAAGAGAGCTATTATACCTTATACATGGTTATCTGAGGCCTCTAAAGCATATTAGGATGTCTTGGAATGCATGTTTATAGCTCATAATGAAGCTAGAATCTCTTACTTACGAAGAGAATTGGCTAATGCGCATATGGATGAGGGTGACAAGATGATTGATCATCTTACACGCTTGCAGGGCTTACATGAGCAATTGCTGAATATTGATGAGGTTATTCTGGATATAGAAATGGTTAATGTTACTTTGAATTCACTTCGAGAGTCTTATCTTGGGTTCCACACCTCACTGATTTTTATTTTTTATTTTGGGGGGGGGCAGCAACCCCTTTTTTTGTGAAATTGGGGAATGGACTCAGAAAAATATTGCTATGCGTTCAGGTGATGTAGCCATGCTCTCTAATTATAAAGGCAAGGGTAAAGCAAAGCAACGTGTAAAAGATCAGCCCAAGGCTGATATGGGACAGCCATCTAACAAGGCTGCCCAAGACATAGAAAAGACAAAGAAAAAGGGAAAATAACACTATTGTAAGAAACCTGGACATTACATTGATGATGCAGGAAAAGGTTGGCCAAAGAGAAGAAAGACTCCGATTTGGTTATCTAGGAGACATGTGTTTGAATGGGGATGCTATAGCCAAATTTGTAGAGGAGGACTGTGTATTCTTGACATGCAGTTATGACCCTTCCATGGTTGATTCTGCATTTAATGCTGTTGAAATGCATCATACTTGGTATTCTGATAGTGGGGCATCCAGGCACAACACTTAATGGAAGTGTTTGTTTACATCCATGCAATCAGCCCCTGCGGGGAAGGGAGTTTCTTGTGTGAATAGCTCTAGCTATGATGTATGTGGCATTGGTACAATTGTAATCACTGCTTGGGATCACTAAAAACCCTATTTCAGTTTCAGTCTTCAATAAATAAGGTTTTCAGGTCATCTTTGAAGATGACAAATAACAATTGGAGTCTTGTTGACTTGCCTCTGGTAAAAAGGCCATTAGCACATGTTGGGTTTACAAGTTGAAAAGGAAATTTGATGGGTCTATTGATAGAAACAAGGCAAGGCTGGTCACGAAGGGATACGCTCAGAAAAAGAGCATTGATTAATTTGCTCCTACATCCAAGATGACCACCATTAGATGTGTGATTGCTATGGTTGCACATTTAAGTTGGGATATACATCAATTGGATATAGAGACAACATTTTTAAATGGAGATTAGGAAGAGGATATATTTGTTGCAAAACCTCCGGGCTTTGTTGTGCAATGCCAAGAGCACAAGGTTTGCAAGTTGAATAAAGCCATGGATGGCTTAAAACAGGCTCCATGTGTCTGGTACTCCAAGATAGATGCATTTTTTACCACACAAGGGTTCCAAAACAGCCCAATTGAACCCACCCTCTATGTCAAGAAGGAAGGGGGGGATTTGATCATCATCATTCTTTACGTAGAGGATATGCTGCTCACTAGACCAAACGAGAGAAGAATTGCAGATTTCAAGGCTGACTTGTTGTCTACTCTTGATATGTCAGATATGGGGCTCTAGTAAGGTTTAATATACAAGATTGTAAACCTATAAACAAACCTGTAGGAACAAGATTGAAGTTTTCAATGCACGATGACAATGACTATCGCATGTTGCTATTTACAGCCAAGTTGTTGGTTGTGTCATCTATTTGTGCAACACCTGACTTGACATACAATATGCAATATTATAGGTGAGCAAATACATGCATAGTCCAAGGATAATACATTGGCAAGCTATTAAGTACCTTTTTTGCTATTTGCAAGGAACATAGTCATGTGATTTGCTATTTTCCAAGGGGGGTGCAAATGCATGCTTACAATGATTTAGATTGGGCAGTGATCATGATACAAGGCAATCTACTAGTGGACATTGTTTCTTGTGCGGCTAAGTAAGAAACAACCTACATTGGCTACCTTGTCTTGTGAGGCTAAGTACAGGGCAGCCTTCATAGCAATAGTGGAATTCCTATGGTTGCATAGATTGTTGGCTGATCTATAGATTTCATTGGAGGGTCCTACACCCATTCTTTCTGATAGTCAAACTGCTATTACAGTGGCACGGAATCCTATGTTTCATGCTCGCATGAAACACATTGAGGTACAAAGATGCTATGCAGGAGAGATCAGTTTGATATATGTTTTTACATTAGCAAAATGTTCTCAACATTTCCACAAAAGCTCTACCTTATGAGAAGTTTCGGGCTTTTTGAAAGTCCTTGGACTTACTATCCTTTGGTGATTGATCTTCTTGTACTTCCATCATAGTGGCATTGCAGGGAGGTGTTAGAATTTGCCAATTCTATGGGCAGTGCCCAATGTTCTAGTTAGTTTGTTTGCAGTGTGAACACAACTATGTTAATAAGTTGTGACACCACATTTAGAGTTAGTACTAGACTTAGTTGACTTTAGTTGAGTTAGGGATAGGTCTAACTTACTTAAGACCTATTGTACTTTCATTCTATCATTCTAGTACTTGCATCTTTTGAGTGTGGAACTGTTACCTACTCTTACTCATTGTCTTGTGTTCACACACACACACACACACACACACACACACACTCTCTCTCTCTCTCTCCCCATTTTCAACATGTCCACCCCATCTCTCATTGTATGGTGTGGTCCTCTATCTCATTGATGTATAGTCCAAAGAGCGTAAGGGAGAGGGCATCCATGCTTCATGTCGATGGTGCTGGAGACCACATCTAAAAGTCCTCTTGGGCATTTGACTTCGCTTACCACCCTCTCATAGAACACATAGATGCCCCAAATAAGGTGTAATGAAGTTTCAAGTGTCTATAGCCTTTGTAGTAGTCTATTTCATTGGATTATATCAAAAGCTTTGTGGAAGTCCACAAAGCAGCAATAGAGTCTCTTCTCCTTGACTTTTGCCTGCTGAATCATGCCTGTCCTACAGCTCTCAATATTCCTCTCTTTGCATAGGCACTCAGCTTTGTCTCCATCACTTCTCCATATATCTTGCTGTGGACCACTATGGTGGTGGTGTAATTGCCTGGATCTAGAGGATCTCCAGACTTGTGGATAGGCACAATGGCATGCATGGTCCATTCACGGGGATTGCCTTCAGCAAGCACCCTAATGAATATAAAAGCAAGTAGAGGGGCCAAAATGTCCACTGCATAAATGAAGTTCTCACCCTATATACTTGTATGATCCATCAATCGTCCATGTTGTAGGTGCTTTATAGCCCTTCTCACCATATCCTATGTGAAGAAGGCAGATGTGGTAGAGTAAGGTTGGAGGATATGGAATTGGTGGCTGGTGTGGTACATCATATAGCCTCTCTACATAGGAGTGCCATCCATCCCTAGACTCATTATCATATCATTGGTTTTGGGGCATGGTCCCAAGTTGAGTGCGTTCCATAGTGTGTTTGGAGTGTGGAAAGCGCTGAAGGGAATTTGACTATAGGATGGAAGTAAGGTGGGAGGTGAGTGGCCTTAGGGGAGCTGTGCGCTCAAATTTGGTGAGACCATTGTAGATATGGTGATTGTATATGTCAACTAGCTCATGTGTGAAACGGAAGGTGGTGGTTTAGGTGTGGGTGGTGGTTGGAATCTATGGGTATGGGGAAGTGGATATGGTGAGGAATAAGTAGGAATGATTTGCGCCAATTGGGCAAAGGGGGGAGGGGGAGATAGTGAAGGATGTGATTAGTTGTATTTCGTTAATGGAGCCTAAGATGTAGTCCATTGTATTGGAACTAGTGGATTGGAAGCAAGTCAATGCTCTAGATCCTGGCCATTTCCTTATGTTGTGGATAATGAGATGATGTTGTGACCTGAGCTCTAACAAGTGCTGACCATAGCATGTGCTATCTTCTCCAGTGTCGATTGATATCCTACATGGGTCTACATCCTCTACCTCCATAACTTGTAGCCTCCGTGGATCCTCAAAGTCATATGTATCACATTGTCTACTTTGTGCCCTAGTGTTAAAATCTCCCATGAAAATAATCTCTCCCAATCCAAAGTAGTGTATAATGTCGTTTAATAAGTCTAGGAAGGGTGACTCCCTATCAACTCCTCCATCTCCATCTCCATCCCGCTTCTATATCTCCCCATCAGCATACTTTGATCCTTTTGGCGGAAGCAGCACATGGTGATTTATAGCATCGGACCTCGTGAGATCTCCAACCTCACCCACATATATCGAACTTTAGGATTACGTGCCATGATGCATACCTGGTCGTGTAGCTCATGTCAGGTCAGTACTGCTTCTTCGGATCCCTGTGTGGTTCCTCGGTGTCTCGTACTGGCTCTGTAAACCGACTTTCAAGTGTATCCATGGACTTAGGGTAGACCTCTCTCTTGGCTTTGATGTGTCTCTGTAAACATGACTCTTCTTTTCTGTGTCACCTCCTCCATCCTCCCTAGATGTGTCCAGAAGGAGCCATTGCAGTTTCATACTGCCATCCATACCTCAGATATGGTTGTCTCTTCATACTGCTGTCCATACCTCAGATACGGTTGTCTCATAGGCCGGGAATCCCTATTTGGTGACCTGACTATCAATGATGGCTTGGTTGTCCCTATATACTGCTTTCTTTCCTTCCTTGTGTGCCTGGATCACTGTAGGCACGTGAGCTGATGGATGCTCCTCCTACATCTTTGTTAGATCCCCATCGATGAAGATGGGATCTCTTGGTAGCCCCCATAGTATATCATTCTTGTGTGTGTGTGTGTGTGTGTGTGTGTGTGTGTGTGTGTGTGTGTGTGAGAGAGAGAGAGAGAGAGAGAGGTGAAATGTTGAGAGAAGAGAGAGAGAGAGAGAGAGAGAGAGAGAGAGAAGGCCCTGAGAGACGCGATGAGCAGCGATGGCGGACCTTCAACCCCCGTGACCTAGCGACCAGATCGTGGTCTCTGCGCAGCCGCTGAACCTGTCTGTACCTGCCGCTGCTGCGCCCGTCTGTACCTGCCGTTGCTACGCCTGTCGCAGGTACGCCCGCCCGTCTGTACCTGCACCTGTCAATCTCTACCCGTCGTCTGGACCTGCGCCCGCCTTCATCCACGCCTCACGACTGCTCGCCGGACGTCTGCTGCGCCTTTGTGTGCCCGCCTTCGTCGACGTCTGACGTCTGCCCTGCCGGTTAAACGCCGCCCGTCGCCTGTACCTGCAGTGCCCTTCAACTCTGCACCATCGACGCCTGCCCTGTGCCTGACCCCTTGGCGCCTGCCCCGTCGACGTCTGACCTGTGCAGAGTGCTCCGCCTGTGGTTGACTACTCTGCGTCAGCGTGCAGGGCTGACGCAGCCCCGTTTAAGCCTCCTGTGTTTGATCCGTTACACGGCGCCCCGGTTCATCTGCGCGTGTCTGTCCTGTTCTTCGTTGCAGTCCTGTTGCTGCAGCCGGGTGGTGCACTGATTTTGCAGGTCTGCGGGACCTGCAGAGCGAGTGAGAGAGAGAGAGACAACGAGAGAGAGAGAGAGAGAGAGAGAGAGCTCGCCCTCTGTGTGAAGACAGCAGTGTGGCTGGCCTGGATTTGGATTTTCTTGACCGGACGGTGGCAGCCCTTGGCCCTGATTCCGATGCAGAGGAGCCGGAAGATATGGTGCCATGCACGGAGGAGTTGCCGCCGAGTTCTGAACAGCCGCCTGCCGGCAAACGCTCCAAGCATACGCCTGATGAGCCAATGAGTCCTCCGGAACGCTCCTATGCGCAAGTGGCCTCTGATCCTGTGGATTCGCAGGAAATCGACTGGGAGCATTTGCTGGACTTCGCCAATACTCTGCTTGGCAATTATGTCCAGCATAATACCGAATCTTTTTCTGTTGCGGGAACGGATGATGTGCTAGAAGTCACGGTGGACCCCAAATCAGTCTTGCGATCCTTCTCGGTGTTCTATGACCGTGCAGTTATACTTTTCTTCACTGGCAGGATCCCAGTGCTTTCGCATATTCGCCAGTGGCTGCACCATCTATTGCAAGGGGAGTTTGTTGAGGAGATCTTCCTTGGACCTCGCGGGTTTTATGAGGTCCTGCTGAAATCGGAAACGCATCGCGCTGAGCTCCTGTCCAAGTTGCCGCTATTCTTTGATCGCCGCTTGGTTCATGTTGTGCCATGGCGCCCCATGGCCGACTTCCAGCGTCTGCTTCAACACGAATGCCCGGTGTGGGTAGAGGTGGAAAACTGTCCGGCGGTCTATTGGCCCATGTTGAAGGATGAGATGGCAGTTGTGGGAACAGTGCTGGTTCCCCCAAGCCTCAGGGCGATGAACCGCAACCGTTTATGCATGCTATGGGACACGGCCAGGAAAAGGCCCGCGTGGCTTCGCCTCAATTGTTCGGGCATGCATCCTTTGTATTTTCGCTTAAAATGGGGCAACTTTGCGGGCCACTGCTTTTCATGTGGTAAATTGGGGCATTTCATGGCCGAATGCCCTGAAAAGCAATCGTCTTCGGACGATGCACAGGTTGTGCTGCCCAAGGACGACATGGTGCTTGATGCCACGCCCCAGGAAGCCCTTCAGTCTCCTCATGTCATGGATAAAGGCAAACAACAGGTCCTGAGTGTGGATTCCCGTCGCACTGACTAGATTGAGGCACGTCCTCAAAAAGGTAAAAAGTTGGATGCAGGCCTGGCGGATCCTGGGCCTCCCGCTTCCCAGGATTCCGTGCGCACGTATACGCGCCGGAAAGAAATGGCCACTTCACAGCAGGCTGCACGTCCTAGGGCCCCGTCGGGCCCCCGCAATCAGTCTCCAAGGAGAGCCTATACCGACGGCCCCAAAGGCCCACCTGCCAAGCTGGCGTTCGATGCCAAAGGAAATGTTATTACACCCTGGGATCGGCGTTATCCCCGCCCCTCTCCCAAGGCAGTGGATTTCCCTTCTACCTCCAAAGCAGGTCGCCAGAATTCTTTTGCAGTATTGGCTGATTTTCTGGATGAGGGTGTCCTGGATGCTCTCGCGGAAAAGGTGAAATCGAGGCAGCAGGTGCCTCGTTCCTGACTTCCTTCTTTGAGGATACATGAAGATAGCCACGTGGAATGTGCGAGGCATTTGCTCTCGCCATAAGCAACATGCCATGTGGACCGTCTTGCACGAGAACGAGTGGGATGTATTGTGTGCAGTTGAGCACAAAAGTCACGGTGAAGCAGGAAAAGTGATGGATTGTCATGGATTCCGCCTGTTTTATGCAGGGACCCATGCTACGCACTATTCGGGCGTGCTGATGATTGTCCATGAGAAATATCAGCCTGTCCTTGTTAAAAATGATGTGCAGGGCCGCTTTCTGGTGATCGAAGTCTTATTTGAAGGAGAGATTTTATGGCTGTTGGGCCTCTATGCTCCGAATGATCCCGCATCCCGACGGGATCTTTGGTCCACTTTGCAGGGCTCCATGTCACTCGGCCGAAGGGGGTTCTTGATGGGAGATTTCAATATGTGTGTTGACTCTTCTCAGTCCACTTCAGGGCATTCGGTAATGGATACGCCGGAAAGCCGGGTGTGGAGTTCCTTTGCTTTGCACGTGCTCAAGCAAGATCTTTGGTCGTGGCTTCACCCTTCTTTTTCAGGGTTTACTTTTTATTCCGCACAATATGCAACTACCTGGTCGCGACTGGACAGAATGTATATAATGCAGGGCGATGACTTTCTTCCCGACATGCTGGAAATGAAGGTCTTGCGGCAATATGCGTTGTCAGACCATTTCCCCCTCCAGCTTGAGATGCGGGCACACTCTATTGCACCTTTTGTGCAATTCCTGGATAGGCTCCCTTTACGTTTCAACTCCTCTTATTTGAAGCATTCAATTTTCCAGGGCTATATGCAGCAGCTGATTGAGAGGTTCTTATTGGACTTCACCTCTGAGGGCTGGCCTTCATTTGCACGGCTGCTCTCTAATGTGCAGCGGGTTGCTCGCCAGTATGGGATCCATCATGCCTCGCTTTGCCGCCGACGTCAACATGCAGCAGAAGACTTACTGGCTTTGGTCCGTTCCTTGCTCCCGGATTTCCCTGATGATGATTTTCTGTTGTCTCTGGAGAGGCGGTTGGCCCATCTTATTCCAGTGTTTCAGTTGAAATCTTATCAACAGGCCAAGCTGCACAACTTGATGGACACAATGCAAGATAGCGCCTGCCAGTCTCATAAGTTCTTTCGCGCCTTGCATGCGTCTCCGGCCCGCGAAAATATGACCAGACTCCAGGATTCGGAAGGTCGCATGGTCACGGATCCGCAGACCATTGTCACTATGTGCAGAAACTATTTTATGGAACTTCTTGGTTCCTCTTCCTCGCCTTCTAACCAGGTTACGCATGCCCGCGCGGTCTTCTATCATCTGGTCCGCCAGCAGGTTCCAGTTGATATGCAAGCCGCTTTGGAGACGGATATTTGCGAGGAAGAGGTTATGGACGTTTTGTTGCACCTGCCGAATGATAAAAGTCCTGGCTGGGATGGTCTCACTAATGAATTCTTTCAGACCTCGGCCACGCAATTGGTGAAGCCATTGGTGGCCATGTTTCAGTAGGTGTGGGAAACGGGGGTCATGCCCTCCTCATGGAAAGAAGGCCTTATCAAACTAATTCCAAAGGTCCCTTCGCCGTCAAAGTTGCAACACTGGCGACCAATCTCTTTGATGGGCTCCATGTATAAAATCTACTCCAAAGTGCTAGCGAATCGGCTCCACAAGCACCTTCCAGCTATTGTGCATCCTCTCCAATATGGTTTCATTAAGGGCCGCAACATTCTGCATAATATCTTAAATGTGCAAATGGCTATTGACTATGCGCGGCACTCCGGTCAGGAAGTGGTATTGATCCAATTGGACTTGGAAAAGGCGTTTGATTATGTGGACTGGTCTTTCATTGCAGACCTCATGTCGGCTATGGGCTTTGGTACCCGAATGTCCCGATTGATCTACACCATTAGTGCTGAGGCTTCCTCCAGAGTTATGCTTAATGGTGGAGTTACAGAGCCATTTGTCCTTGCACGCTCGGTCAGACAGGGTTGTCCTTTGAGCCCTCTCTTCTTTGCCCTGGCGACTCACCCAGTCCTTTCAATGTTATCCTCCATGGCAGCCTCTGCCCAGCTGGCCGGGCTGTCTCTTCCATTGGGTCAGCACTTCGTTAGCCAATCTTTGGCTGATGACACCTTTATGATTTTGCAGGCGGACAGGGACAACATTCGAAGGGCATTAGATGTTTGGACACTCTTTGGTCAGGCCTCTGGGCTTCGCATCAATGCCCTTAAGTCAGCCATTCTCAGTTGTACGGAGCCTGATTTGCAGTCCTTAGGCTGGCAAGGCCAGGTGGTTTCCCGTGGCTCCATTGTCAGGCATCTTGGATACCCATTGGGGGTGGATGTACAGCCAAAAGCCCTGCTGGAGTGGATTTCACAAAAATTGGCGGCGATGTTTATGTATTGGAAGTCACAAGCGTGGCCATTCCATGTCCGCCTCAAAGTGGCCCAGACAATCATGCTTCCAATGCCAACGTATTTCCTGCCTTTGTTGCCATGGACTCCTACTACTTTGAAGGCCCTCACTCATCCCATCCGTTTCATGCTATGGAAGAAGGATTCACTACAGGCCGGCATTTCCTAGATTTCATGGTCACACGCATGTACCCCTAAGCGCATGGGTGGAGGAGCTATTTTGGATGCACACACTCATATGTTAGCTCTCCGTTGGTCCTTTTTTCGTGCCATGTGTGTGGATCATCACCCTTGGACCATCATAGCCCGTTATTTTCTTGAGGACAGCCGGCTCCGCCATGGCAACACACGGCTTCGGGCCTCCTGGTGGCATGTCCTTAATGCTGACTCTCGTGTTTCCAGTCCCTCTTCCTCTTTGTTATTGCACTTGGTCGGCTCTTGGAAAGTGGTGCTCCAAAAGGCCCGTTGGCACCCAGTAGGGGACCGCTTGCAGACTAACTCCTTTCAGCTGGAATTGTTGGCAGTATCGAGACTCCTTTCATGGGAAGATAAACATCAACTCAGACCAAGATTTAATCGCATGGCCCGTTTAGGTGTGACGTCGGTTGCGGATGCTACCCTTGCCACTCGCAATGTCCTCGTATCATTTCGGACTGCTCGGCGACTCTTTAAGATCCCGCGTGGATACCGTGATTTGTGGGAGCAGCTTTCGTCGAAGCTTCAGGGTCGGCAACCCTTTCCTGCCTTGACTGTGGATCGCCCTTGGCAGGACTGGGACCTTGCAGGCCGCCTGAGTCTGGAAAAGGCCTCTACTAATCAGGTGTATCATCTTCTTGTTCGAGATCACCAATGGCTAGGAGAGAAAGCTAACACTGTTTGGGGACTGCGGAAATCGCTGTCATAGTGGCACAGAACGCTGATGGAGGGCTGGCTAAATAAGACACCTTTCAAATGCAAGGTTTTTCTTTGGCGGGTAATGATTGGTGGTCTTCCTCTGGCCTCGGCCCTTGCCAAGCGTCGCATCTCGAATGGCAATTGTTTCTTGTGTACCACACCGGCGGAATCGGCCCGACATCGTTTTCTCTCTTGCCCGCTCACCAAGAATATCTGGTCACTCTTGTCGCACATTTGGCGCGCGGTGGTGGGATCCTTGCAACTCCTTTCGACTAGGTTTTTGTGCGCCCGAAGTATCCCGCGCCGCCACAGTTGCATGAGAAGATCTTATTTCACTTTTTCAGATATTGGGGATGCTGGCACATTTGGACCACGCGCAATGCTTTTCTCTTTGATTCGGCCTCTAATGTACCCCGACATATTGCCAGGCTTAAAGGGCTCTTGCATTGGCAGCTAGATATCATCCGACACTCCGACTTGCTCCCTCGAGAGGATTTGTATCCGTGGCATATGGCAATTGCCTCTGGGTCGTTGCCATGATTGGTGTACCCTTTTCAATGCATTACTACAGGGCTTCCCCACACGTTGGCCTAGGGCCCTCGTGTATCTTGTAATCAGAAAAAGAGAGAGAGAGAGAGAAAGAGAAAACCTCTTCACATGATGGCTTTGTGTCATCATGTATCTTGTAATCCAGTAATCTTGTATTTTTTTTCGTAATTAATACAATTACCTTTTACGGAAAAGAGAGAGAGAGAGAGAGGTTGTGTATGTGTGGGTGGGAGGGAGGGAGACTTAATGTTGCAGGCAGGAGTGGAAATATTAATTTATGATGTTTTTGCATGCACTCTTTTAGGATAATGAGAAGACCAAAGCTGAACTTGAAACCCTCAAGCTTAGTCAGAAGGTACTTGTGATTTTCTTTTCATGATGCCATTTTATTTGTTAATCGTGTTAATCATTAGTATTTGTGTCTCATATCTTTTGTGAAGTTGTTTGACATTATTGTTATTGTCTCAGTTTTTGGTACGACAGCCTCGCAATGGTCGAATTCCTGTTGAGAAAATGGACTTGATGAACACAGTTAACCAGCTGCTGGCTGAACTAAATAAGATGAAAGGGGAAAAGGTTGCCCTGGAGGAGGAGTTGAAAGCTCAAAAGCTTTCCCTAGTCAGGGATCGTATCCAAAGAACTGTTACTAGTAGGGATGTGGAGATGGCAGCCTCTAATAAAGTGAGTCACAAGTTGCAACCTACATTGAAAAATTTGTCCAGCATGGTCACAACAGACTGCTCTTGTAACTTTTTTTACCTTGTGTGAAGTGACCCCTTTTATCTTATCATTCTCAATTAGGCAGGACCCATGCTATGCACAAGGAACTGATACAAGTCTAGAAATACAGAGAGTGCATAAGCCAAACATGTTTGGGTTTTAATTATATTTGTGGGCACCCATCTTGACTTTGTGCACTGCATTGATTGAGGTAATTAAGAAAAGACTTTTGTAGACATGGTTTTTTTGTGGTATTGACTACATCTGCATGCAAGTAATCTGCATTGAGTAGTTGTGGATGCAAGTGATCTCCATTTGAGGGTTGTCTTTCTTCTTACTCAACTATATGATAGATTCATTCCTAGTGCAAGGGTTGTGAGTCCATTGACCTACCATCTTACATTGATCTCTCATACCAATTTTTGGGAGGCTTGTCTACTGGTTGGATTACTTTGCGTGGGGGCTGGGAGTATGGTGTAGAAACTTACAACTGCAACCAGGCTGTACACGAGTATGATGCAGCTGGAGAGCATTCAGGATCCCTTTGACTATGACCAGGCTGTATGGGAGTATGATGCTGCTGGAGAGCACTTAGAATCCCCTTGAACTTACATGTTGCTAACACCCTTCACAACCCTTTTATGCAGGTTTCCACTTTTTTTTTGTTTGCTTCATAGGATTGTGCATTTATACAGATTGAGCTACATGCAACTTCTCAATTTCCCATTGATCAGATGATTATGGTTTTCCACAAACAAGCTTTGTAATAACTGTTATGATACCTTAGGTTGTGGGCTAGGATTCCAGCCCCTGGACAAGGTCCTGAAGGTCTTGTGAGTCTAGAACATGGTGCACTGAGTTAGACCAAGTCATGAAGTAAGACCTGTTGGAAATGGGTGTTGACAGTGAAAGCAGGGTTTGCAGATGTGGTTGTGTGAAAAGAATTGTGAGGTGTCCCATAAGAGGGGTGAGGTGGGAAGGCAGAAATGGAGCCTGCAACTATGCGACACTGTGTGGATAGGCATGGTGACATGTGGTCCTTGCCCAAAAGTAGGCTATGGTACTTCATGAAAGAATAATGGCCTACTAGGTAAGAATATGTGTGCAAACTGTGGTGCTATCTCAGTGATACTGGGGGGTTGATATGCTTGGATAGAGAACTTTTCATAGGAAATGTCTAAGGTCACTAAGCATAAGGATCATGATTGTATCATGCATGTTGGTTAATCTGAAAGGTAACATAAAACTCAAGGATTCTGTGATAAACCCAGTCCAAGTATCATGAATTGAGTCTAGGAGGATTGACTTCCAGCAGGCGCTTTGTGAAAGTCTTGCAGGATGTGGTCATTAGAGTGATTAGGTGGCATACCTTGTCTGTCTATGCACCCCCTTGCGAAGTAGACGAATTCCATCAGTCAACCTCTGTAGCATCTGGCCATGCTGAAATTTGTTGCAAATGCACACTGAATGCTGCCGATAACCCCCCGATTGGTGAGGACAAATCAAGGAGCCCTGAGTCTCTCTGAGTACATACACAGATGCTGCCAGGATCTCCGAGAGAGTGAACATGAGTCCTACCACATCTCTAGCTGCAGGGATCCAACCGCTGTTCTGCTGATGGTGTGGAATGTCTTATCTTTCTGAGTGCTCATCTTGACCTATAGACACCTACGCCCTTGGACCCTGCTGTGCAGTGAGTCTAAGACCTCAATGCTCCAGGAACAGCTGGGTCAGGTCTTAGCACAATGAGAACATACCAGGGAATGATTCACAATAGCATCAGGTCATACAGTTAATTCATCATTGTAGTGATCCAAGTCAAACCTGTTGACCTTGTTGTGGCAGTCAGATGTTGAGTTAAAACATAGGGAAACAGTTCGGAAACTTGGTGGGGCAGTTGTTTTTGTCGAGTCCATTTCTGCCTAGCTGCAGCAGGATAATGAGTAAATTTATTGATTTGATTTGCAGCTCAAAGAAGTCCAGGTAGCAAGATATGCTTGAAATGTTCACTGTTTGTTTCTGATGGGGCAATATCTGATGCATTCACGTCCCCAAAATAAAGACATAGTGCAACTGTTTCATATACACCAATCAGTTTAGGTTAACCATACATTGAAGTTAAAAACTTTCAGAGTCTATTGGCTGGTTCGTACTCTACATCACTTGTGCATAAGCTTGATTTGTTTTTGTTTCACAGACATTTTTCATTGTAGAATCTTTTTAGTCTCTAATGTTAGATGTAACCTCCGTACGGACATGGTACCTACCATGCATTGCATAGTACCTATCATGTGTTACTTTATTTTTTGTTTGATAAAACTGTTTCTGAACGTGTTCCAGGTCGGAGACTCTGAATTGGCATCTAAACTTGTGAGAGCACGACTCCAGCAGCTGACACTGCAGGACAGTGGACAAAGCTCAAGAGTCACCCCAAATCTAGCTGCTAGTGACGGACCCACGCCAACTATGAGAGCGAATGCAGGTCTTAACAGTGAGCTTCCAGCAGACTTTCTTCAGAGTGGCCTGCAAGGCACTCAAAGCCTCGATGTACCCTGCAGAGATGAGATAATGAATTGTGCTGCATTGTACGCAAATAGCTTGCCGTCAAAGGTTGGGTGATTTGTAGAAGACGGTGTCTCTCCTTCAACATGAGAGAGGAATGCTCTATGTCTGATTCGGGTCTTGGTGGTGATCAAAATGCCCGTGCCCCCCTCAAACTCCTGCTCAAGGTTGGGTGGTCGTACAACGATCGGGTGAAAAGCTTTGAGCTGCTCGAAGGATGGAAGTCATCATCATCATCATCATCATCGTGCTGAGAGTGGAATGGTAGTCGCTGTTTATATGCCATGCTTTAAAACCCACCGAGTTTGCATAGAAAGCTGGATGCTGTCCTGTAATTCATTTTTTTACCGATAAATCACGAACAAAACTCAAAGAACAGAAGTTGGAGTGGCATCGGATGCACGGTTGGCCTTTTTCTGGCCGGCATGTAAACCCCACGTTAAAGCTGAAGAATTAGAAAGTCAAATGGACACCAAACAAACAAATGCCTGCGCGCCTCTCTCTCTCTCTCTCTCTCTCTCTCTCTCTCTCGTCTCGACGGGTAAGACCTTGTAAGGGCCCCGCCTGTCCTGTCACACCCAGGGGGGCAACAGGGTTTGTGAGATGATTTACGTTGGGTGCCGTGGCACCTTACCAAAAACATCGCGTGAAAAGAAAGCATGCAAGAGTTCCATCAGATTTAAACTAAAGGGCAACGGGGCTTCTGATTTGCCACTTAGTTTAAATCTTTTCCTCCTGCAGCCTTTACTTTAAATCTTCTGCTTGCCCACGCGCACGCCCACGCCCACACAGAGAGAGGAGAGAGCGCAAATGGGTGTAGTAGCTCACCCGGTCAAGTTGAAGTAGTGCTCCAAGCTACAACACTCACTCCATTTTGCTACTCATTTTTTATTAGTCTAGGTTTAAAAATCATGCGTCAACCATACTCTTATGCTTGTTTCTTTTCACAACTACAAAGGTATGCCCCTTATTTGTGCATGAGCCAAAGTGACACCTCATCCTCACTTATTATTATTTTGAAACAATATAATAAGTAAAGTAATATATTAATACAAACAATGCATGATTTCAAAAGGGGGGGGGGCGCGGGGGGAACAATGAAATCTTAAGGAACATTACATATTTCCACTATTATTTAGTCTTTGAATAACTTTTCTTTTGCGAGCATTGTTATCAATGATAGCATCTGTTCTCTTTTCCACATGTAGAGGCATTGAAATTTTAGTTGAGCTATTGTACGTGGATTGCACTTTACAAAACACGGCATTTGTTGCCACAATAATGCAACATTAGCAAGAGTGCAAGCCATGAGTAGGAAACAAAAAGAAATTACAATGCATGCATAGGAAATACCTTGGTCGAAATTCATATTTAGTTGATGCAGCATAGGTCACAACACTCCCATCGTTTCCATTGAGGAGGGATTCTTCTCTAGTGTGGTTGAGATATAATGTGGTTGTAGATAGGGGATGTTACATAATAACACTACACATATCCCTCATAAATACTAAACAAGTGTATGCCTTTATAACTCCGAACAAATGGAAGACTCAAGGTGCTTAAACATGTTTGTAAGAGATCTTTGCATTTTAGGGTCTTGCATCAAATGCACGAATTTCTCTTCTAATCTCATTTGAGTTTGAGATGTGTGGTAGTAACCAAACATCAAGGTTTTCATTTTCCTACAAAACAAAAGCGGAAAGATAAAGAAAACGAAGATGAAATTAGTTTGTAAACAACAAAAGTGTTCAAGGTAATCAAGTGTGATACAAGTAGCAAGTATAAGGTGATAAAACTCTTTGCAAGATTTCCTTCTACACAATATTAACATTGGAATTTTCACAATGATCTTTATTTTGTAGCAAAGATCTCTAGCTCATCAAAGGATTTCACTCGAGAAAAGGCCACATACAATTTGCCTATGACCAACTTAGGATAGAGCCCCATTGAAGCCAAAGTTTGTCCTTGGGCCTTGTTAATAGTCATAGAGAATCCTAGTTGCATAGAAATTGGTATTGCCTCATAGTGAAGGGAAAGTGCAAGGTCGTATGAGAATGAAAGTGATTCTTGAAATGAACATTATGGCACCAATGTTTATGTTGGTAATGATCTTAGCTTCCAAAATCTTACTACTAAAAGCCTTGTATATCAACATCGTTCCATTATACATGCCTTTCATAGGGTTTAAGTTTCGAAGCAAAATAATTGGTGCATTAACCTTCAAGAGCAATAAATGCAGTGGAAACCCACCTTCGAGATCAAGAGAATTCAAATATTCTATGCAATAGAGAAACATATTATCATTAGTATTAGTAAAATGATTAGCACTATAATACTACCTCATATCTCTTAGCATCAAACACAATGCTTCCAAATTGATCTCTTCCATTTGTATATTCCTTGGAGCAAGAATCACCCTTTCAGCAAAGAAAGTTGCTTGGTTATGTACATTGAAAAAGTCATTATACACACATGCAATGAAATCCACAATTGAAGCCTCTTGTGTAACTATGCTTTCAGGCAATGCAACTCTATTTGTAGTGTCTGTCAAGCCAATACCATCTCCAATATCTTGAAGCCATTGTTGTCACACTCATGTTCTGCATCAGGCTCAAAATTATCACATGCTACCACAAAGTCCAATAACAAAGGGATGCACTCACAATGTCCTTATAACCTTTCTTGATCACAATACATAGGATCTATCTATATCACCTCCAAACAGTGCTATCTTCCCACCAAAAGATCGATTGCAAGACATGATATCTCTCAAACTCTTATCTAGGGATTCAAAAGCATAATGGTGCATCATCGGAGCTTCATTCCACAAAATGAGGCAAGCCTCTCTTAATAGCCTTGTTAGGTCACTTTGCACGAGTATGTTGTATATAGAGCGGCCCTCCAATTGCAAGGGGATTTTGAATCTTGAGTGCATCGTGTGACCTTTTTGCAACATCAACGTATCAATCAATCCTTGATGATGCAGTTACCAAAGCCAAATGACCATGTGCACGTAATGTTACTAAAATACAATTGTAAAGAAACGTCTTGCCTACCTCTCTAAAACCATCCAAAAAGAAGCTATCACTGGCATGTGAGGCACCAAGAAGAACGTGAAATGTAGTAGGATGCCTTTCATTGAGTTGTGATTTAAAAAATTCAACAATTTGTGCCTCATTGGATTGATCATATTAAGCTCCTCAAGAATAAGATGATTGCCCTGCAATACTCTGCTTCACAACTGTATTTTAAGAATCCTGAGGAAATCAGACATAGTCTAGCCATGTTGTCTCAAGAGTGATTGCAGGTGTCTCAAGGATTCATTTCCCACCTTAGACTTTAGTCGGTCACGCTATATGCCAGCCATTTCGGATCTTTAAACAATATCCTTTGGAAGTGGAACTTCAAATATCTCCCACAACCTTCTAAGCACAGTTCGCAAAAACACCAATATTGTCACAAAAATAGATTATGTGATTGTGTTTGAGGCCTCCCTTACAAAAATTGAAACCATTCATCATCATCTCCAACATATCCATCGATGCGCAAGCTTTCTTAAATGTGGGATACAACATTGATTGACCAATTCTTTAGTCCTCGAAAGACATGTAGTAGCCCTTGCAAACTATTAGGAGTATTCTCAAATAGTACCGTTCACCACTTGTTGGTGATATAAAGAACATCTGGACATTGGTATATCCTTTCTTTCTTTTTGTCCAAGCCCTTTCGCTTGCATTCCAAACCCATCGAGTAGGGAAATCTTGGTACAACAATGTCCTCGCTTGTGATACTATTGATTGCAAGAAAATCACTCCCTAAGAGTAGTCTTCCTAACATTATAATCAGAAACCACATCTTGCACATTGTCACCATCTTTGAACACCATTGTGTTTTATCCTCGCAAATGGACTTGAACATCATGCTTCTCATTTTGAAGTTGATAATCCAAAATGCCCCAACATGCCTTGGAGCCAAAGAGACAGCGACCATCAAGGTATTTATCAATATCATCAAACATTTGAACCAAAAAATTTGTATTGTCACCTTCTATTCTTACATATGCATCCCTAACTATAGCTCTATCATCCCCTTTATAAATGTACTTGTAAAGATACATCACTAATGGGATAGTGAAACATATCTTAGTATTGATGTGTGCATTGCACTTTTTTAAAAAGGTAGGGATTGTAAGGCATGATTTAATTATTATCAATGATACTACCCCTAATGTTCATACACTTACCATCATCGTGTCTCCTATAATTAACATAACCAATATCATTAACAATGGATTCCTAGACAAACTTCTTTGGGTACCCCTTTATACACTTTTCTTCACTTATACATGGATTGCATGAATTAAATGGTCCACAGGGTCCATGTCTATTACAGCTACTCAAAGTCTCATGCAAAGCAAGGGCTTTCTCTTTATTTGGTAGCCCAGTGCAAGCTATTCCGCCATAATGCTCTGTTGTCGAAGGCTTGAATATCATCTTCAAAATCAACAATGTATGAGAGTGAGGCAACCCTATCTTTTAAAACTCTATACCACTAACATATGCAACAATATCACCAACAATTTTTTTCTTAAGTGTGTCCATCAAATCCACATGGTTTAGAGTTAAGGTCATAATTAAGGAATGAAACTCATGCATGTGATTAAGTGAGTTGGTTCACTGCACAATGTAGTGTAAGTCTGCAGGCCATGCATGTTCCCACATTTCATAGCAATGCCATTGTCATTAACTACCTCCTCAATGTTTTTAATGAGCTGAAATTTAAGATCCCCTAGACCCCATATGGTGGGTTGTAAGTTGTACTTGTCGCATCGATCTATGCTAATGAATTTTTTTTTTTTGATCCTAGGGTCATTGATTAATGTGGGAAATTGAATGTAAATCATTCTTTTAGGAGGAGTTGTCATTTGCAATAACAAGTTGTGAGAATTATGAGAACAAAAGACAATTCAATACAATTGAAAACAATGATTTTGTCATTACATCACAAATTTGCACGATTCAATACAATTTCCCCCCTCTTAGTGAAGATGGACAACTTCTTAGTTGTATGTTGGCTGGGTTTAAGATGTGTATGTGTATGTGTTTTTTAAGAAAAAATATATAAATACAAGCAATAAATAATTTGTGATTTTCTATGTAGAAAAGGTGTGTAACCTTAAAAAGAAACATTTCATGAGGTGGTTTGAAGAAGCCACCAATCAAAAAATTTGGGGTTAAATTGGAGTTTAACAAGTGCATCTAAACTGAACGGTTAGCATGTGAGTTTATGGAGGTAGGTCATTGAGTAGATTTGGGCCTTCTAGTTTGCTTACTACACGAAGTTCTTCTTTTAGCAACATTTGTCCAACAAGAGATGTTGCTCAAATTTGGAAGGGTATAGAAGAACTCGAGTGATGAGGATGGCATGAACCAAAATTCCAGTGTAGAACATAGGGTCATGCTACATGGTTTTGATCATTGTTCCTCATTTTTCATTGAGTGATTGCCATTAGTGGTAATGTCAATGCAATGATTGTACCAGACCCTTAGGAAATGATAGTGTGATTTACATTTCTATTGGATTTGTTGAACAAGTACCTAAGGATAATAGTAATGATTGGTTAGTGACCTCTATGGTGAATCTTTTTGGGACTGTTGGATAGTATCCTACCTAATGTATCTCGCAAGTGATTACTAAACTATTATTTGCATGTTGTACTTACATGTACTCATGTATTTTAATTGAGTCAATTGTGTAAGAACTCAGCCTCAAGCTCATGATTTTTGCTATAGAATGGAATATATGACTTCTTCAATGGGGTTGCAAACAAGCTAGTATAGTTCCATCATGACAATGGATTTTTTAAGATAATTGTACTGTGTACATGTAAGAGATTTAGTTAAGACATATCTAGGGCATAATGTATATATTAGGACATCACACATGGCGCATATTGCCCTAAAACAATTGCAATTTAGGACAAGGGGCTAGAATGTATATGGTGTTATTGTTGTATACATACTCATAGATACGGAGTAATGAATTGTTTTAAATGGTTATGATCTTTGCATAGTAAAAATCTCATAAGTATCTGGGATATCATCAAATTTTCTTTTTTTGAAAAGCTTTGTGTCGTCTTATATGGGTATCTATGAGTTTGCATGTTGTTAAATGGATTTTCCCTATATAACAAGGTAATTCATGTCATATAACAAGGTATCAATGAGTTTCCATATAACAAGGTATCTATGAATTTCCTTATAACAAGGAACCTATGAGTTTCCATATGTCATAAGGCATTTGTTAAGGAATATCTCATCTTTTGGAGTATGCCTTAAGATTAGCTCTATTCTATTTGTTGTTATGCATTAGGGTGCCTATCATTCTCGCTAGTTTCATATAGTTAGGTAGTTGTCGACTTGGTTTTATGAATTTGGGCAATTCATAAATTGGTTGTTGCATTTTTTCTGGTTGACTTGCTCATGGTTCCTCCCAATTTGGATGAGCAACAATATGATCTTACCTAAGAATAGGAGTAATAACTAGTCAATGACCTCTATGGTGAAACTTTTTGGGTCTAGTTCGCATCCTACCTAAAAGGTTGTAACCTACAAATGATGAGTAAATTGTTGTGTACACCAAGTTGTACTCTAGCAATAGAGCACATGTACTCATGCATTTTGATTGAGACAATTGCTTATGTTTATAGGTTATCTACGTGATATGTGGTGTAATTACTCAACCTTAGGCTCACGCTTGATGTAGCATGGAATACATGAATACATCAATGGGATTGCAAAATAATTGATACAATGCTACCATTACAATGCATCTGTTGGGACAATTATATATTGTATCTAAAAATGATTTGATTAGGACACATTGAAGGAATAATGTCTATATCAAGATAGTATACATGATGCATACTACATTGAGATTATTGCAATGTAGGATATGGAGCCATAAGGTATATGGTTGTTGGATAGATATGGGGAAATAAACTTTGCATTGTAACTTGAGTTTTGATTGGATTTTAACTTTACCCAGATCACTGGGGTAGTAGCATCATAAAAAAGGGATAAATTTACTTCAACTTTGATCGGCTTTTAGCTTTACCTAGATCAATGGGGTAGTAGCATCATAAAAAATGGATAAATTTGGCTAGGTGTATGGGCCCTTTTCTGATTCAACAAGTTTCCCTCTAATGTATTTTTCCAAAAATGATACAACAAGGATCACCAATGGGGAAGTAGCATCATAAAAAAGGAACACATTTAGCTAGGTCTATGGGCTCTTTTTTCATTTAACAAGTTTCCCTCTATTGTCTTTTTCCAAAAAATGATATGATGACTCCTTCAATTTTATTGTTGCATACAAATAAAGTTGTACATGGCTAATTGAGAGGCCCATGACATTGCACCTCTTGTGAATGTGAAGGCAAAACCTATCATGCACTTCTTAAAGTCCTTATTCCCTACAAAATCAACATTTACATACCCAAGAATAGATGTATCATTTCCTTCCAAAGTATATGCACATACCTCTAGTACCATTCAAGTATTGCATGATACTCTTTATTGCTTCCCTATGCTTCTTGCTAGGGTTTGCTATAAACTCGCTAACCACTCCCATTGCATAGGCAATGTCTGGACATCTGGTAACTGGCAACCATAGCATACACTAATTTACCAACCATGAATGTATAAGAAACCATGGCTATTTTGGCTTTTTAATCATCCAACTTAGGGATGTCCTCTTGGCTAAGTTTCAAATATGGAGGCAATAGAACATTGATAGCCTTCCCCCTCTCCATATTAAAACACTCAAGGTCCTTCCCAATGCAATTCTTTTTAGGCAAATAGAGAATCTTCTTATGCCTATGTCTCATAATCTACATGCCAAGAATGTGATGTGTATTCCCCAAGTCTGTCATATCAAAGGTTTCATGCAAACTTTTCTTCAATGTATCCACATCCATGACTCGTGACTTCCCAACAAAAATATCCACATAAATTATCAAGATTAAAAGATTATCATCCCATAGTCTTTTGTGTGTATAATCTGTAATCAATCTCAATTTTAGTGTATCCTTGAGACCTCATGAAGGCATTAAACTTATGGTACCATTCCTTGGGAGAAATGCTCCAACAAAAAGAGGAAGTATAGAGTGGAAGGTGATATACACTCTACCTCTTACCTTCCAAGGTATGGAAGAAGAAGGGGAAGAAATGAAGAATGTAAGATAGAAGAGAACCTTCACTCTCTAAGCCCCACATGCACTCTCACTCTCACACCCTCACTCTGCCACTCTCAATGTGGTGCACAAAAGGATAGGACGGATTGAAGAAGGTAGCTCTCAAAATTGCACACACAAGAATGAGCTCATCTATTCACTTTTTTACTTTTGTACATAGGTTTGGATTTAGGGTTCATTCCATATATTGGACATCCTATTCACTTTTTAGGCTCTTGCCTAGTCCCTTTTTAATATATGCATGTACTTCATGTTACAAGACCGATCCTACTTAAAGTGAACAGAAGCTTAATGCTCACAATCTCACATGGCTATGGGTCTTACTATATATTCTAGGATATTTTAAAATTTTCATGGGAGTGAGCCCATCTCTCAAATAATATTTCAAAAATAAAAGTGCAATTGAAATATAATTGGAGTACACTAACATTGCATATCGTAGGATGACAATGCCTAATTTAATATGATACACTCCTAAAAATATAGTCCTTTCCTTCAATTTGCCACAATATGATTTACTAGACTTGCATCCTTCTTCATCATTGGAGGTTAACATTACCGTCCTCCTAGAGTCCCATTATACTCATTGTCATAGGTAGCATACTTCAATTTGCATCGAAGAGATTGAATGCTTGGGACATCATGAACTTATGCTTAGAGGGGGGGTGGTATTCCTTAATATAAAATGCGACTTGGTACTTGGGTTGGTAGTCAAAGGTATAGTTGGTAATGAAGCTACTCAGAGCAGATCATTGTTGGTATACCCTGACTGATGGTCCTATTGGTTAGATAAAATCCTCATGGGCATTGGATTGTAGGTTGCAGAAGGTGGGAGAGTCATTGTTGTTGGATAGAAGATGGCACATGGGTCTTCAAAATCTTTTGTTCATGCAATAGGAAACCTTTTATACCTTCTCTCCCTAGGGAAAGTGTCAGTCTTCTTTTTTATGCATAGGGCATACTGTATTGGCTTGGAGATGATCAAACTCTAAGCCTGAATCTTAGAGTGTTGTCCCACATTGAGAGAATGTTGATGGGAATAATTATTGTTATTGAGGAAAGGGAGCTTGAAGTGGATTGTAAAGGAGAAGATGGGGCTAATAGAATAGAAAGTTGAGTCCAAGAAAATAACTTATGAAGGATAGGATCTCCAAGGGTTACAATTATATGTGAAATTCTAATGAATGATGCCTTTCTCAAGTGTCTTTTGCCTTACTATATTGCCACTCTAATGGAAATGAGGTGAATGAGAAGTAGATATAGAAAAAGATGCTAGTGGCCCATGAAGATAGCTCTAACCATAGTTGAGTTGAGTTTCCTAGGTGGGTCTTGCCATTGAGGCATGAGTAAGTGTGGCGGAATTAAGAGGGACTAGGGGATCACGGTTGATTGAGGCCATCAAGGATGCCTATTCTTTTTCTTTTTTCTTCTCTTTTTCTTTTAGAATCGGTTAAATAAATGTACAACTACCATATACAATGAGACTCTTGGCCTTACAAAAGTGAATGGAAAAAATTAAACATTAGCATTGCAATTATGTCTCTTAGTCTTTATACATTGGAGCATGGGTAAATGAGTACTAAATGCAAGCATCAAGATTGGAGCAAGTGTTGTCAACAAAGAACCTTAATTATTGATGATGTTTGGGGTTCTTAGAGAAATTCACACATCCGCTTGAGGAGGTAGAATGTCTTGAGGTAGAGGTTAGGATATATCTTACTTGATGAAGTTAAAGCCTCCCTAGTGATGGTTTTTTGTATACCTTGAGGATAGCTGAAGCTTCTTGTGGTGTGCATAGTTGTTTCTATTTTGTGTGTGTGTGTGTGTGTGTGTGTGTGTGTGTGTGTGTGTGTGTGTGTGTGTGTGTGTGTGTGTGTGTGTGTGTGTGTGTGTGTGTGTGTGTGTGTGTGTGTGTGTGTGTGTGTGTGTGTGTGTGTGTGTGTGTGTGTGTGTGTGTGTGTGTGTGTGTGTGTGTGTGTGTGTGTGTGTGTGTGTGTGTGTGTGTGTGTGTGTGTGTGTGTGTGTGTGTGTGTGTGTGTGTGTGTGTGTGTGTGTGTGTGTGTGTGTGTGTGTGTGTGTGTGTGTGTGTGTGTGTGTGTGTGTGTGTGTGTGTGTGTGTGTGTGTGTGTGTGTGTGTGTGTGTGTGTAATTTGTAAAAAAATTGGTTATTTATATATAAGTTAATGAGCTAAGGAACAATGTCACTCAACCTAGGAACAATCCATTAATAATAAATGGGATTAAACTGGAATGAAACATAATTATTAAGGAATTGTGGTACCTTTTTAAAGAATACTATATAAGAAACAATCTCAAGTACTGATATCCATGGCCCAATAAGCCTAGCAATATGCAATTATTCCCCCATGAGGAGTTTGTGTAATAGAGGATGATCTTGGACTAGTTCAGGTAGTTTGACATTGTGTACATCGCGATCACTACCCAGAGGGAGGTGGGAGCTATATACTTTGGATCATTCTTGAAATTCCATACAACTCATCTTTTGTTAGTGAGGTCATTAGTTGAACATCAAATTTGTTGTAGCATTCAATCACTGATTGACTCTCAGTTTGTGCCTTTTCCTTTGCCAACTTCAGAACAAACTTTTCTATACATTTTGGATTTAAGTTTGTTGGGGATCTTAGATGAGAAGAGTACTTTTTTGCAAGGGCTAGGTCAATGATGCTTTCATAATAAGCATTTGTACCCCATTTCATTGAAGCATTAGAGATCTTTTTCTTGGCAGAGTTGACCATGTCACCTATCACAATCAAGGGTGCAATTGTTGGGGTTCCACATTAGATTTGGACGTAGTTGCAATAGTTTCTATGGGATTGGTGACATAGTGGTTGGTTGAGGGTAGTTTCTCCTCAAGATCATGGGATTGGACGAAAGCATTCTTGGGCTTAATTTTATGAGAGTATATGAGACAGTGCTTCTAGCTTCCTTTTGCTATGCATCTATTGGCTCTTGATCCTTCCCCTTAGGATCCATTTTTGTGGGTTAAGTAGTGGTGTGAGGCTATTGCTTTCATGTTTCTCGTTCCTATTTAGGTGACAAAGGTTTCTTGGACTTGGGGGACATAACACATTTTGGGGGACTAGCAACTACCTTTGGCTGCTAAGATAATCAATGCTTGATGTTTCTACTATCTATTTTAATGTTTGTTTAGTCAAGCTCGCTAAGATTTAGAAAAAAATTCTCTTTTGCTAGAGATGGCTTGTTAGACTACGTTGGTTTCTTTTGTGAGTCAACATCCATCAACACACTATTAGTGAATTTGGAAAATTTTCACAAGTTTAGGACTCATGGTCAAAACTTTCTCTTTGCTATAACTCTCACACCATTGCTCCAAATTTATAGTTCAATGGCTCAAAAAAAAATTTAAAGGTTTCCAATGATGTGTCACATGATAGCTTTGGGAAACTTAAATATGTCTTTTTGGAGTCCCAATATTCTAAATAATGAAGAATGGGACTTGAAAGATTTCCAAATTCACTAAAATTGTGTTCATCTTAGGCTGTTGCTCTTTGGTAGTTGTAGGTTCTAGGGTCTTCTTTTGATAAATGAGAACTTGCTTTTTTGAAATCTACTCAAGTGGTCTTAATTCCACCATTAGCTTAGTTTATAGCCTAGATTTGTATCTTGAATGAGCTCTTTCTTCATGAAGGTGTTGGACTCATTATGTTAGCCAACAAAGGTGGCCTTATAGGTGGTTTACGCAACCATAACCATCACTATCCTACATAGCACCACTGAGAATCTAGTAAAGAGATGGGGAATAGGGGAATAAAATAATGGATGAAAATACTTGCTACATTGACAGGTATATAGGGTGTAAGAGACTTGACATTTTTTCTCGTCAAATTATAATAAGAAGTCTCTCTCTATCTTCTATCTCTCTCCAAATTTCATGGCTTCCTTCCTTCCTTTTTTGTCTTTCTCTCTCCTCATCACTCTCTTTCTCTCTCTTCTGCTTCTCTTCTGCATTATTCTCTCTCCTCTTTCTCTCTCCCCAGTCCTCTCCTTGTTGACAATTAGTATCAGAGCCATAGGTTCTTGATCCAGTTGGCCAACATTCCATTCAGTTATCCTTTTTCAGTCGTCACATAGATCTAAGAGCCATAGGTACACAGGTACACACGACATGGAGTAGCAATGGAGTTACCAAGGGTCTGTGGACCACAAGGAAGAGGGAGAGAGAGAGGAGAAGAAGAAGAGAAGAGGAAGAAGAAAAAGAGGGAGAGGGAGAGAGAGAAGAGAGAGAGAGAGAGAGAGAGAGAGGGGGAGAGAAGGAGAAAGGAGAAGAAGAAGAAGAGGAAGAAGAAAAAGAGGGGGAGAGAGAGAGAGAGAGAGAGAGAGAGAGAGGGAGGGAGGGAGAGAGGTGAGAAGATAGGGAGATAAAGAAGAAGAAGAAGAAGAAGAAGGAGAGAGAGAGAGAGAGAGAGAGAGAGAGAGGGAGAGAGAGATTCTCTCCCTTCCCCTCTGAAAGAGGGTGGCCACACACATCTCTTTCCCCCGTGGCTGCAAACCTATACATGTCTCGCGAGATTATCCACCACTCGTAAATGGCCCCACTACTCGAGCACAAGGTGCGGATGTCTTGCGTGACTCGCAAAGATCAGGGATGGCTCCCAAGTAGAAAATGATGCGCGCGGATGGAAACCCCACAACGAGCAACGAAGCCTTGAGCAAGGACATCATTGCCATCCAATTGTCATACCAGTCATAAGTAATGTATTTTCAAATTAATGAATGCTCATTTTGATTCACGCGTAAGATGCATTAGACCTGTAATAAGCCACACGAGAAATTCGAAAGATGGGGTTTACAAAGCACATGTATCTAGGAAAGTTCGTTGCACCTAGATGCTATGCAACAAATTCATATATAGTATGAATGGCATACAAGGCTCCAAGGTATTGTCGACTCTCCTTTCCTGGAAATTAATAGATAAAGTATTGTACCACACTAGAAGTACGTTGAGCTTGCATGCTTGACAGATCACATGGTAAGTAATCTAACCTAGAGGAAAATCAATCACAAAACTCTAGTGCGTAGTTAACACAAACAATGACCGTAAGGGTTAGGACTTAGGTGCCTTGAGATCCATCTGATAGCAACTATGTTTATTAATCCTGTTCGAGGTTGGGCTAGATACAACAACAACTCTAAGGCAAGCGAAGAGATCAAGGATTAGGAAACCCTAAGTCGAAGGAAGGACCGATGTTTTTGTACTTGTTGGAAAGAAGGTAGGGTTGTCGATCAATGCAAGTAACCTATAGAACTTATGTTGCATACAGTGTTAAAACCCCTAACATATGCCTTAGCCGAAAGAAGAGCGTGTTAGGTAAAGTTTACATAGAACCGCTCCTGATCCCAAGGGGGAGAGCAAAAACGTGATGGAAAGGTTATCGCGACCATTCCTGCAATATTGGAAAAGAATATCGTTGTTTTATTGATTGATCCAACATCACCTTAAATGTTTTTCACATTAAACTGATTGTTAAGATGTGATTTCAATGATTATTCCAAGTGCTTGTGCTTGATGGTAAATGCATGGTAGGGGTCTGTGATAACAAGTTGCCATGGCAATAAATAAATGTTTTCTTGGAAGATGATATTAGGTTGATTGCCTGGATGTGCTTGATTCCTAAATGGATTAATTAAGGAATGATATTTTATGTGGGTGGATCACCTCCAAGATCGCACCGTGGATTATTCTGAGAGGGCACTGCTTGATTCACGAGCTGAAGATCGAGTGGTGAAAAGGCCAACCACGGAAGTTTTGTGTCACACTCCTAGGTCACTTGGGGTCAGTGGAGCTCTGGACACCCCTTGTCGAGTCTGGAACGGAGTTGTAAATTGCCATGAGCCCAACGTCTAGGGCGTTGAAAGATCCTATTCTAGATAAAGGATAGAAATTATGGTGCCATGTGATTTGGACCGCGTACTTCTATTGGACAGAAGGGAATATATATAATTTCTCCTATATGGGCAGGAGATAAAGATTAACTTGAAGATGAGTCAAGGAACTTGTTTGTCAAATGGATTGTTTATTTTGTTTTCATGTCAGTGCTGTAAATTACGCAAACGAATCCTATTCCCTGAAAGGCCTAATTAAGGAAGTTGCTTTTAAATGTCATGCATAAATGTGATAGGATCTAATTAGAAAACTAAAGCTATCAAGGGAAGTGGGTAGACAGAACCCTGACAGGTTTGTCCTACAATAGGGTAGTCCGAGAGAACTGGGAGGCTTCTCACAAGGTTTTACCGTCGTTCAACATTTAGATATTGTTTAGTTAGAAACTGATTCATGTCGTTTTAGGGGACCAGAATGGGACTATGCCCCATGGATAGAGAGGTCGAGCACTACATCCCTCTCATTTCCCATTCTCTTTGAACCAAGTGCAGCATGGGTCTGCTTCGGCTTGAGTATCTCTGCGTAAAGTAGGATGTCCAAGTCTCGACATTAGAATGGTGACAGGAGACCTTGGCCACTAGGAACCTAGATCTCAAGTCGATCCTAGTGGGTTCGGTCGCGAACATTCCGTTGCAAAGCGGACTCGAGAAACCCTAGATGACAAACCCCGAAACATTCCATGGGAGTGTCGAGAAGCAACGCTAAATCATGCTTGGACAACCGAGAGGCGAGCATGTTACACTTGAGTCTAAGGGCAAGGTCCCCCAAGACCTACCTCCAATTGAAGATAGTAATTGGTTGTCAATCATCAATGTGGGGAATAAATGAAGCATAAGATCATTCCTCAACATGCTCAAAGCAAGATATGCCAGTTACTTTACTAGAAAGTATACCATGGTACCCCTAACATTGAGGAGATATGCACCAAATTTGCCAAATTCTTCATTTATAAGCAAATACCTTTGTCGAGTGAGAGGCTAGAACAACACATGATTGCTTGGGTCCAATTTGGGGCCAATGTATTGAGGAATATTAGGCTTTTGTCAAGGGGGCTTAGTTGAAAAATTGCTAATTGAAGGAGGGCGAATGGACCTGCATGTGCAAGTAGTGTTTTATTGAAGTCTAAGACATCTTAGGCTAGAGGACATACAACAAAAGTTCAACCAATGTGCTCAAATCTGAGCATAACTCTAGATAGAAGTTTTGTATCTCCATGGATATTACATGATTTAAATGCTCTATAACAGAGGACAAAGAGTCAATTGCAAGAGGAGCAACATCTTTCTCAACAAAGGCGTAGTATGAATAAGCAAGAGATGACATTTTACGCTAGGAGGGAGCATCTACTATAGCAAAGTACTTCATACATGAGTTGCAAAGGCTCAAGATAGAGTTGCATGAATTGAATGCTAGTTCGAGCTCTGATGGTCTACAAACTGTGCAAGTACATGGAAAGATTGAAGTGTGTGAAGCTAAACTCACCTACTGCAACATCAATCCCTCGACTCTCCCTAAAAACAATGGCAAGGTTACTCACTACCAAGTAACAACTGCTTTTGTGTAGCTCAATTCTATAACTTTGAGGACCTAATCATTATATCTTAATTGTAATTAGTATGCAATTTTGTAATTTTGAGGATCAACAATAGATTAAAAGCACTTTCTATAATAATAGATTGACTATTGAATGCAAGCAAAAATTATAGAGCACTTTTTACACTTGCAAAGTGTTTTTAAAAGTCATCAAATTTTATATATGTCAAAGCACTTGCTGAACTCAAGAACCACTTATGTATAATAGAGACACCCCTTAAGTAAGTCTAGGGTGATGAAAGTACTAACACCAAGTTATGCATTGCCAAATCATGACCATGAGGTGGTCAATAACCTTAATTGTAAAAAACTCATTATGATAGTATTACAAATAAGATAACCCGATCAAAATATAGCTCAAATTGTGCCCTTTTTAAAAAAAAGTTATAAGCTAGCAAATGATCCAAAACTCCAGTGTGACAGCATGCGGAGAGAGAGAGAGGGGGGGTGGCACAAAGGGTTTTGTGTGGTGGAGTTGTTGCTTGTTTGGAAAACATGTGAGTGCAAGTGAGGTTGCACTTTCACCTGTACTTTCAATGTGTGATCTAATGGAGTTCAAGTAGTGTATGATGATCATATGGTAAGTGGGGTGTGGCAAGTCTTTTGGGGACCCTATACCGATTACATTTACTTGAGAGGTCAACTAGTGTGATGATGCACAAATCTTACACAAGGTTAAGTAAGTCTTGGAGAAACCTTACTCTAATTTCCATTTATCCTTTTACATGCTCTTGAGGTTTAGATTGCTAGGGAGAACCAATTAAAGATCATACTAATTGTTGTGAGAAATCTCATCAAACTAGAGTATACATGGCATGTGCAATGGAGCCATCAAAGCCATATTTCTATCCTATTGCATGCTTTTGTGATTGGTTATAAAGCTAAGGCATGCATGCACAACACATGCAAGAGAGCATGTAGACTACGCCTTCACAATTCAGTCATTGTCAAAGTTCCAACTGATTTAAGGTCTTCTAGCATTTTCTTCTGAGAATAAAAAACACACTCATGGGTTCTCCGCCACACTTACAACTCAAAGGCACTAATTCATTAAACAAAAGGAAATTAGCTACCAAAGGAGTAATAGAAGGTGAGTAAGATACAAGAAGCTTGGCAAATACTTTATAGACATTTCTTCATGTGTACCATTCCCATGGCTAAAATTTTAGTTCTAGTAAGAGAGTTCAGCATTCTTGTAAGGAATTCAACCATTTGCTTCCCCAGTCTTGGAACTTGGAGTGAGAGACAGACAAAGAAGAGAGCTGGAATACTGGTGTCAATGCTCTTGGAGAGAAGGTTACTGAATTCATGTGCAAAATTCAGCTTAGCACAACACAGTCTAGGGAGAGGCTACTTGCTCTGTCAAGACTAAAACATACATATACGCCTCTTTTCATTGTGCAATCCTCATGCCTAATATTATTGTTATGGGAGTAATACATAAAGGTGATAGCAAGGCTAAGTGATCCATGGAATGTCCTTTATACCACCCTTTGAAATGGTCAAATCTAAGTCTGTGTGTGTGTGTGTGGGTTTTGGGGCCACCGCCCGGGAGGGAATCTTTTTGGTTGCACTGTTGTTGACTTTCCTTTTCACTCACTACAGGTAACAGTTTGAACCACCGAAGATCAGGCCCAATTTATAAAGACTTTTAGATGACCTAAATAACAAAACACTCCTGGACACACTTCTCCCACTAGACTTGACCAGGATGAAAGAGAATTTGGGTAATCATATGGAAATACAGCAGTCCTCATGGATGCTCCAGATATAATAAGACCACATATGTGTATGGGCAATAATTAAAAGAAAATCATAGTCTAATGACATCAAATAATCATAAAGAAAGGGATGGATAGACTTTAGTAACACCAATGGCTGTCTTTTTGGTTGCACTGTTGTTTGCTTTCCTTTTTAGTCACTACAGTTGACAGTTTGAACAACCAAAGATCAGACCCAATTTATAAAGACTTTTAAATGATCTAGATAACAAGACACTCCTGGACAGCTTCTCCCACTAGACTTGACCAGGATGAAAGAGAATCTGGGTAATCATATGGAAATACAGAGGTCCTCGTGGATGCTCCAGATATAATAAGACCACATGTGTGTATGGGCAATAATTAAAAGAAAACCATGGTCTAATTGACATTGGATAATCATAAAGAAAGGGATGGATAGAGTTCAGTAACACCAATGGCACTACATAAAGATGTGTGCAGAATACACCAATTTCACGTCCACATCTGCATGTAACAAAGGGAGAGTGATGATGATGGACTCCTTGCGTCACACCACATCCCCAACAAGATTCATTCCTCTATACACACCCCAAAAACCATGCAAAGAGTATACAAGTACAATGATACTGCCCTACACCTTGATGGTTTTGACCACCACTTTTATTAGCAGGGTTTGTGCTTCACTCTTCATCTTAGAAGTTGGGCCACAGAAAGTTCTTACATTGCTTAAGCATTCAAGCCCATAGATTTAGACAAAGCTTGCATGCACATTCATGCATTCTCTTGAATCCTTAGTCCACTCTTGAGATAGTATTACTATAGGGTTTCTTTTGAACTCCTTACTGCACACTTTCATACATTGACTGCTCCATGAGTAACCTGATGCTGCTTATTCCCCATCAGTGAACGTTAAACCATCAATGCTGGCTCATTTCATATACAAACTGTTCAATGAGTAGCCATCAACTGCTCCCAGTTCACCTTCAGTGAAAGCCAGACCATCTTGTTGCTGTGGAATCAAGAAGCTGCATATTAGGTTAACAGAAACACAATACTAGCTGACTATTACTTTGAACTTTATTACTGATGCAAATATGTGGTTTGTTGTCTTGTGCACATGCAGACACCTATAGACACCCACAGGTCAAAGTCTTTACATCATGAGGTGACTTAAATGCTAAGTGTTAATGTAATCGGTTTCATGGCTTGGGGATTGATCTGACCTGTTTGAGGATGATGTTTAGCAAGTCTTCTGATACAGGTCCTGGCAGGAACCCAGCGTCCAATTTTGACTGCAACTGAAAGTTGCTCTCTCGGGCTTTCCTTCCATTATGAGACATCGTTTGCATGACCTGTAAAGAACTGTCAATGACAGGAGCCTTCATACATCCACCATCAATGCTGAAGTCACTGGAAAGACCAGAATTTAAACCCAGATTGTGTGTTTCACACTCTTCTTCCCCACGATTCAAACTTGTAATGCCTTGGTTACCAGTCAGGGCTTGGGTGACTCTCAATGACATGGCATTATGAGCCTGACCAAATTCCTGAACACCAAAGCCTTGCCAAGTGTCCTGTTGCTTTTGCACTGCATTTACCACTTGCCCATGTTTCAAGCCAGAACCTAAAGGTAGTTTTGAGCTGAGAATGCTCTGTGACAAGACATCACTTACAGAACTGCTAGAAGAACCCATGTTGCTTATTCTAACAGCACCAGCTTTGTCAAGTCCAGAAGAGGTAAAAGAAGAGGAAATGCTCGAAGAATTTAGAGAAGGGAAATTGATACTCCTTGCATCAGAACTGTGCAGAATGCTGATGTCTCCAGTTGTTCTTCCAGGAACGCCTAGCAAATTTGAGGAAGAACCAGTGACAACAGCAGATGAGCTAGGTCCTACTCGCACACCGGCATTTCTTGATGTAGCAGCATTATCAATACCAGGAGATACACTTGCATTCAAGCCTGAACCTACCCAAGTTCCCGTGTCATTGATAGGTCTATGATGGCCTGTATATCCATCCGAAGGAAAGTTAAAACCCCCTACATCGCTGGAACTTTCACTGCCCTGCTGCTGCAAAGCCTGCAGAGCCAGTGCATGATGCTTGGGTCTTGGAGACTGAAAATTGCCAGTATTTAGCCTTCCAGGGCTCCCTGAATCACCAGTAGTGGCATGTTGCTGCTGATGTACACTTGATAACCCTTTGTCAAGTGGCTCTGCAAACGATCCTACTGATCCTGGGCCTGGAAATTGTTTAAGATCTGCCCCACCATTCCCAAAATTATTTGAGAAAGCTTGACCATATGAAAGTGGTGGAAAAGCACTAGTATTGGCGCCTTGAGATCCAGCCATTTGCAGCAAAATTGATGTGTCTATATCTCTTCCTGAATTGTTAGCAGGCGGACGAGATCTACCTAAAAGTCCTGCTTGTAACATGGAAACAAGAGCCTGAGATGACAGTTGACCAGGTCCTGCAAGAGTTTGCATGTCACCCAAACCTCCAAGCCCAGCAGTACCAACTCCTCCAAAATTGAAATCTGTTGATCTTGACAAAGAGGAATTTAAGCCACATGATTGATGGGCCACACCACTGATCCTTTTCAGGTAAAGACGATATTTCTGCGTTACATAATGTACATATGTATAAATAGCACTTCCACCTTTCAGAGTCTAAAAACTATAAAACAAAAGGAGTAAAAGTTCCTCACCTGTAAATGGCTTGCCACATTTTCCCTGGTAAGCCCTTGAACATTCATTATTTCCAAAATCCGCTTGGGTACAGCCTCTGACAGGACAATTATGTTTATATAGCTGAAACAAACCTTTAGAACAAAAGTAAAAGCTACCTTCCAAGCCACAAAATAAGCAATAAAGAAAAATGCACATAAGCACTCCCAAGAATTTGGAACAGCAAATAAGCAAGATTGTGACATACATAATATTAGGTTAGAAGACTGCAAGACGGTACTTACTGTCTATTCCTAACTGATTCACAGCATTCACAAATTGTTGATGCAAATCTACCGACCACACAACACGTGCCTTCTTTGTTGTTGATGGGTCATCGTTCTCAAGATCAGGATCCTCCTCTGCTTCCTTGACATCTTTCCGTTTTTTCGAGTGCTTATCATGCCCCTCATGTGCTGAAGAAGTGCAATTTCCATCATCTGGAGCCCCAGTGGATCTGTCATCTGCATTGCTTCCTGCTGGTCGTGAAACCCCCCATTTCTTTCTAACGACATGTTGCCAGATGTTCCTGAGTTCTTCCATTCGAACGGGTTTCAATAAGTAGTCACAAGCACCATGTTTGATGCCTTTCATCACAGCACTTGTCTCCCCGTTCGCAGACATCACTGCAATCTTGCAAGTTAAGTCCATGTGTAAAATATCACCAAAAGAAGAATAAGAGGTATAAAACCAAGGACGTGTGCTCACTTATAACTGGGAGATCCATCTCCAGGCCCAACAACTCCAAGAGCTTGAACCCATCCATATCAGGCATGCAAACATCGCTTATCACCAGATCAAAACCATTTCTGTTTTTCCTCAAAATGTCAAGGGCTTCAGTTGCTCTTCCACAAGTCGTCACTGTAAGTTTTAGAGAGAAAAGACATGGGAGCTGAGGCAGGTTTCTTTGTTGTAATTTTTCTCAATCTAAGTAAATAAATCTGAAAATATTATTTTATAGCTCTAAATCTCAGTAGATTATTCCATAGTAAAGCCTCCTGATCCAGCAACTATATTTGAAGTACTCTATAGTAAGGCTCAAAAATAACATGCAGGTGGGTTCAACGTCTTGCAACTGCCTCGTAAAGCACTACAAACATTGAGAAACCCTACTATCTGCAGAATGTTTCCTCAACTAATTTGGTACAGGAAAAAAATACAATATAATTGCAAGTAAGCATGACCCTAAATATACTCGTTCTATAGTTACAGTCAACAACAAAGAGGCAGAAGAAGATGACAAAGACGTACTAAGCGGAAGAATAATTACCTGCCAACAAAAAAGTAAGCTACTTTGTTGGTAAAAATCATGGAACGTGAAGAAAGGAAGACACAAACAGAAAGTGGAAGAGGAAGAGAAAGAGGAAGAAGAAAAAATAAACAAATTAAAATTTTATTTAAATGTTCAGTCTGACAATAGGGTGCATTTAAAAACGAATGAAAATCCTAAGAACAATCACTATGGCCTTCACTATTGGCAGGCCAAAAATTTTAATGGCTCACAAGTCACCACATCTCCATCTCTCTCTCTCTCTCTCTCTCTCTCTCTCTCTCTCTCTCAGAATGAGAAATAAACTTAATGCTTTGATTAAACTTCACCAAGCTTTTTAAAAGAACTTTAATTTTGGTACCCCTAGCTCTTGGCATGGTAACTATTGCACTGGCAATGAAAGATTTGATACTAAGCATGTAGTGGACAAATGTACAAGCTATGTTGTACAAGGACAAAGCAAAAGGAACAAGGTGTATTGTGAAACGTTCATTAAACTAGAATGTTGCATCTTATAACTAAACTATATTAAAGTGTCGCCCAATGAGCAGCTTTAAATGCCAAGCAGTCCCCGTTGTGAATTAAACAAGCAACCCCCTTGAGATTAATGTGATTAGAAAGGCATGTGTTGCCAATGTTAGCTCTTCTTCTACCTTTTTGGCAGCCCATGCGCTCATTGTTGGCTGTTGAGATCAGTTTGTTGTAGTTCTCTCTTTCTCTCTCGGCAATGAGAATACAATACAACCTGTCCTCTCCTCCCTACTTGGGGAATCAACTAGCCACCTCCATGACTCCATTATCAGCAGGTGGTGTTGCTGCTTTTTATCTAAATTTCATCAAAACAAGTTATTACAGCACAATGGGCTGAGATCCTCTCTTTTGCCTAAGATCTCAAGCCTTAAGCACTTTCTAAACAACTTCGTTGGAAATAAACTGAAAACACTCGTTAATCACGACAAGTCCCTCTTGTTGTGAGAGAAACAATCTAGGATTGCATAAGTATGCAAGACAATTATCAAGGCAAATGCTCCATGGGATTGGGTTCAAATGTTGCTATCATTTTTAGAGTTTGGCAAGCTGAAGTGCTCATGTGCATTTTTTAATACTCTACAGTTGGTTGGAGGCCAACATTGAAGGTGACAAGGTCATTGTGCTCCTATGGTTCAGCTATGCCACAGCTGAAAATATAGCCATTTGTAATTAATTTGGGGCATGCATCAATAATCTGGAAAAAATATCAAAAAGGGCGCCATGCTTTGGAGCCAACAAGGGTCATGGATAGTGTTGGAGCACTTGAGCTCTAGTCATATATGTGTTTTTCTTGCTGAATTTGCTATTCTAATGAATTATGAATGAAGTGTTTGCTAAAATGCAGTTTACTCTCCTTGGGTTCTCTCTCTTTTTTTTCGTAATAGTTGGGTTCTCTCTCTCTCTCTCTCTCTCTCTCTCTCTCTCTCTCTCTCTCTCTCATATATGTGGGATATGCCTTGGGCCTTGGCCCTCCTCAATTCTACTAAAACTTTTTTTTTGGTAAACAATATGATTTAAAGGCTAGTAATATGCACAAAGGGCCTTCTAGCCTCTCAAGAAAAGCCAAAAAGAAGTAGAAAACCACCTAAAAATCCAATAGGCTAATTGGTAAAGCAAGGAGGCTGAACTAGAGTCATCTAGTGTACAGAAAAATTGTCACCAATGATGACAGATCCCCCTCTAGAACTCATATCCTAAAGCCAAACCTATCAATAGGTCATGTGGGAAGAAGCCCCACTATCACGAACTATGGCTACTCTACAGTGGAAGAAACAAGAGTAGCATTCTCCTCCTCGAACAAATGTACGAAGACAGACTGACTACTAGCAAGGGTAGCCTTTGAATCCTTAGACCCCTCCTTGCACTTCAAATGGGAGGACTTCTACCAATACTTCTCCGGATATGTATCCTTCCCACACTGTAGGCACTTGGGCTGCTTCTTGGTATCCTACTTGTCCTATCTAGTGATCCTAAGCTATAGCTGACAGCTTCCATGGCTATTTGATAGGGCAGTAGCAGTAAATGATTGATTTTCTTCAGTTCTTTGTGAAGAAAGTTTGGATTTTCTCTCCTCAACATTCTCTCTCATCTCCCAACCTTTTTATGACCTTACTCTAAAGATTACAGCATTGAGATCACCAGAGGTTGAGAAATTTCAGATTTCTCTGCTGTAAACCCTAATCTACTTAGCAACAGAAATTAGGATTTAGCAATAGCCTTGGGAAGCATGCCAAAAATTGGAAGCTCCAAGACTTGCATTCTACAAGGTTGCAGTTCTTTTCAGACAAATTCAATTGGAGAGACTAGCAAGTCAATGAATTTGGGGGATTTTTCATCTCCATCAAAGCGGGTGAATGCTAATTGACTGCCCGAATCAAGGGGCAAATCAAATTGAAGACTTATTGGTCATTCTGGATAGCAAGGGGGGTTGGAATACCGAAAGGGATCGGAAAATTTCCATTGTACATCAACTTCTTCAATTAATTTAAAGAAATACCGAAAGGGATGCCAGTTTTGTGGCCAACAAGATATCCATTGTCCAAGATTGTGAGTTAATTTGCATTTCTTAGTTTTCTAATAAATATTGCTATTGTAACTAAGTTATAAATCAAGAAACTACCACCCATCCATGAAAGGAAGGCTAGTTTCAGGTGCATTTTCTTTATTTGTCGGCTTCCTATGTGCATTCCTAGGCCAATTTCTACTTTCCACAATCAACGTACACCTACCGAACATTATCACAATATCTATCTCGATTCTCTCTTTCCCCTTGGGCCCCAACCCCATCTCTCTTTATTCTTGAATCTTGAAAGTTCAAACTTGAAAGCATCAACTCTCGAGTCTCTCTTTCTCTCTCTAACCTCCAAGTATTGTTAGTATACTTACTTGCAATTTGTAAATTGTAGTTGTAGGTGGGCCCCTTGAATGTGGTGCAAGTTGTTACCGACAATGCATCGAATTGTTGGTGCATGGGCCGCTTGCTTGAGGTCAAGTTTTCCATGATTGTATGGACTCCATATGCAAGTCATTGTTTGGACTTGCTAATGGAGGACATTGGGAAGCTGAAGTGGATGAAGAGGTTGGTCCGCAAAGCTACATCAATTGTCACCTTCTTCATGGTAAAGATAAAGGTGCTTGCGATGTATCGTGAGCATAGTACACTGGAGTTGAAGAAGCCTTCTTCAACTCACTTTGCTTACATGTGGTTATTGCTGGAGTGCCTTTATGAGGTGCAGTCCGCCTTGCACCAGACAGTGGTGTCTACTATATGGAATGAATAGGATGTGCATGAGACAAAGGAAGCCAAAGCCATGCAACACTTGTGCCTTAATGAGCAGTTTTGGCAAAAACTCCATGATGTTGTCATTGTTGTAACTCCCTTTTACAGGGTGTTACGTATGAGTGATTGCAAGGGATCCCCACCATGGGCCTTCTTGTTCACTTCTTTAGAGCGACATTGGTGGAGGCACGTGCTTGTACAGTGATCACAGAGACACAGCGTCACATGTTTTAGAGATAGCACAGAGGAGATGGGCATGGATGGATAGGCCCATCCATAGTTTTGCCACCTTGGTACATCCGGCCTACAAGTCATCGGCGGTCATGGATGATAGAGAGTTCCATTCTGACCAGCTTGCTTATTTGACTCATGCGGTCCCTATGGATGACCACAGTACAATGCTAGATGAGCTAGGATGCTATGCTAATTAGAGAGGGCATGTAGCTTTTGCTTCTCCCACTTGTTGGAGGAGAGAGCCACTTCCGAAGCCTTTATTTTGGTGACAAAACTTTGGATACGCATTGGAGACCCTTCAGCCCTTAGCCGTGAGGGTCCTTACCCAAGATTGCTCTTCAGGTGCATGTGAGAGAAACTGGAGTGCCTATTCTCTCATTCACACAAAGATTCGCAATCAGCTTAGCACACAACAATTAGAGCAACTAGTCTATTGCCGCACTAACTTACACATGATGAGGGCTTTGATGAGCATGGGTAGTTCAAAGCAGGTAAAGTTTAAACACTTAACCATAAAATTTACATTTTGTTGTTTTAAACTTTGAATTTTAAAGTTTATCCTTTACAATTTAGACTTTAGCATTTACAAACTTACATGCATTGTGTAGGTGAATGCTGATACATTCAATCTAACGGGCAACACTCTTCCGAGCACACATCAGGAGGTGGACGAGGAGGAGATGTTTTTGTAGAGCTTTATAGAGAGCTTATAGCAACAGATACTCGTGACACTCGCAGTCAGCATACTTGTGGGCGAGGAGTTCGAGTAGGTGGTAGCAAAGGCATGGTCATTCGGCACCCTTCAACATCGAGAAGGGGTGGTTCGAGTGGCTTGCAAACATATGTAAGGCAGGGCTCTAGTAGCTCATATCCTATGCTTCATGATGACATCCCCCCCTTGCCTACACAGCCACCTAGGGAGCCATCATTTGATGATAATGGTAACCTCATCAGTGAGGATGAGTATGAGTGTGTCTCATCATCCAATGCCAAGGAGTCATCTTCGGACCCTCTTGATGAGCACTCAGATGGTTCTGATGATGATGATAATGATAGTGATGCCTCATCATAGATTCATAGGTCTCTCTTTTTTGTATCTACTATCATTGTATCCACATGCATCATGCCACTATGACACACTAGAGTCTAGACTATAGTTATATTGCATGTTTTGCGCAGCCCATGCGACCACTATGGTCACTCTCATATATTTATCTTATTTTGTAATGAAATTGTTGGGAATAAAGGCTCGCCGTGCCTTTTACCATGTTCGGGTGTGAACACACCCTTTCACTTGTTGTACTTTATATATATTCAAAACCTAAAATGTGGTACACCAGATTATCAAGTGTCGTGTTCACTGTCTCACTCTACTGCTCTCAACTCTTTGCATCTTCACTCTCAGCTCAAGAACAGACTTCACAACAAACTGGTATTAGAGCACACAGGTTATCCACACTTCCCAAAGCCAGTGACGGGCGTCAAGCCGCGTGACAAGTGAACAAGAGCTTCAGGCACCAATCATCAGTGTTCAGCAGGTGCAGGAGAGGCAGATGGACCAGCAAGTGTAGCGAGCAAGGAACAGACTGCACAACAAACACGCGATAGGTTGACGCAGGCCAAACGGGACCTGAACGTGACTAGCCAATGCAAGCGTGACCACGCTCAACGTAACGTGACCAGACCCAAGTAACACGGCAACAGGTTCAGCGCGGACGAGCAGCACGGACGAGACAAGCTCAGCGGCGCTCCAACGGGTCAGGCGATGACCTGTTCGACAGGTCACCCGTGACCAAGCGGGTCACGAATCATACTCGACAATCCACGCTATCATTTTTTTTTAATTCATTTTAATTTTATCCCCCTCCACAACTAGGTGTTCACGCACACATGCACAGTGTGCAAGCCGACTTGAAAAATTGGGGCTTTTCCCGGATTTAGGGACTATAATGCAAAAGTGGACAATCTGACTCAAAAATTGCAAAATTAGTGCACATTTGCCCGTGAAATTTTGGGGCTTTTCACATTTTAGTGAAATTTCTTCAATTTCAATGAAATTTGTGCACACATTGGACCCGAGAAATTTGGGGCTTTTGCAGAATTTCATCAATTTGTGCAAGAATTTCTTGGTATATGCACTTGGGTACTTGAATTGATGCAATTTGAACAGATTATTCAATAAAAATTTGGGGCTTTTGATCTGAATTGTCAAATTTTTGCTCGGGAATGTCTTTGGAGCAAAAATTGCACTGAAATTTTGGGGATTTCACATGTAACTGATGGCTTGGTCTCTAATTGTGTCAGAAATTGCTTGAGGAGTGCAGCAAGTGACTTTTTTTTTTAATTCTGAAATTTCATTTACAAATCTGAAATTTCAGCAATCTTTGGATTTTCATTGCTGGTTGGTACTCTTGTGTATTGTGGTCACTTGTGTCACATTTGGGCTTGCCTTTGGTGATTGGTTAGTCAATTTGGGACTACAAATTATGGTTGGAAACAGTAACAGCAGTAATCTTTTGCACATTAAGAAGCTTGAGGGTGCCCATAATTTTGCAATTTGGCAAAAACAATGCTATAATGTCTTGGTGCAGAAGAAACATGTAAAGCCCATCAAAACAAAGGGAATCAAACCAGCAAACATGTAACAAGACGAGTGGGATGACTTGGACGAGCTTGCTCGCTCTACCATTGAGCTCTCAGTGTCAGACAACTTGCTCTTCAACATTGAGAAGCTGAATTCAGCATATGCAATGTAGCAAAGGCTTGAAGAATTGTATGCTCAAGAAAGTGCAGCCAGCAAGGTCTATTGGCTGAAAAAACTAATGGACTTTCGCATGAAAGAGGGTATAGTCATGTCTGTACATTTGAATGAGTTTAACTCAATTTTCAGTCAGCCGATTGCTTTGGATTTTCATATTGATGAAGAGTTCAAAGCTACCTTCTTGCTATGCGCTCTACCTGAAAGTTGGGATACTTTCAAGACAGCTTTGAGTAATTCGAATGCTCACCTATTATACTCTAATGTAGAGAGTTCTTTGCTGATGAAAGAACTCAATAGGCAGAATAACTCAGCAACAAGTCTTCAAATGCATTACACAGTAGAGGCAAATTTCAGTATAAGAGCAGTTCTGAAAACACAGCACGCAGCAAATCTCGTGGAAAGAATGTGGAGTGCCATCATTGTGGCAAAAAGGGCACTACAAAAGGGATTGCTTTCAACTGAAGAAAGAGAAGGGCAAAAACAAAAACAATGAAGCCAACATGGCTGAAAACAAGGACAGCCAGCCTGCCAAAAAGAGCAATGTGAAAATAGAAGAGGTTAATGTAGTCACTCATGATGATGATAGTGATGGTGATGTACTTCTTGCTTCTTCTTTGGATGCACATGCATTGATTGCAAATTTTGAGGATAATATTCACACTTGGATGCTTGATTCAGGAGCGTCATTTCATGTCACACCACATCATGAGTGGTTCTATGACTACAATGGTGTTGTATGTGGTGTTGTCCACTTGGGGGATAACTATGCATGTAAAATTACAGGCATTGGCAGTGTGAAACTGGAATTTCAGTATGGCTCCATGTTTTTTTTGGGTAATGTGAGGCATGTACCTCAACTCAAGAAGAGTTTGATAAGCACAGGGCAACTAGATGATGAAGGCTATCACACCACCTTTGGGAATAGCACATGGAAAATATGTAAGGGCTCCACAAATTGTGGTGAACCATCATGCTTCCAGGAAGCAATGGACAGACAGGATAGTAAAAAATGGCAAAAAGCAATGCTATCAGAAATGGAATCTCTCACGAAGAATGGCACTTGGGACTGGTACATTTACCAAAAGGACAAGAAGTGCTACCCTGCAAATGGGTTTACAAAATGAAAGTCACTTCTGGTTCTTTGCCAAAGTATAAGGCACACTTGGTTGCTAAAGGATACAAGCAAGAACATGGACTTGATTTTGATGAAATCTTTTCTCTTGTAGTCAAAATGACTACTCTGCGAACCATCTTGGGCTTGGTTGTATCTGAGGACATGGAACTCATAATACATATAGATGGATGTAAAATTGCATTCTTACACAGTGATCTCCACGAGGAAATCTATATACAACAGCCTGACGGTTTTGTTGCAAAGAGAAAAGAGCACATGGTATGTAAACTCAATAAAAGTCTGTATGGGCCGAAGCAGGCACCACGAGAATGGTATCACAAATTTGATACATTCATGCAATCTCAGGGATTTCATTGTTCTCAAGTTAATCACTGTTTATATACCAAGAAGGCAGCAGATGGCAGCCTTCTTCTCTTAGCTCTGTATGTTGATGACATGCTAATTGCAGGCAAGGATGTTCATGCCTTAGACTCCTTGAAGTAGAGTCTACACAATAGCTTTGATATGAAAGATCTCGGTGAGGCAAATCACATTCTTGGCATTCATATACTCAAAGACAGATCAAATAGTCTTCTCTATCTATCATAGCAGGAGTATATTACCAAAGTTCTGCAGTGTTTCAATATGGAGGGGGGAAAAGCTATGAGTGTACCATTGCCTCCATATGTGAAACTTAGTGCAGATGACAGTTCTACATCAGATGATGGAAAGGCTGAAATGGCCAAGATACCCTATGCTTCAACTGTTGGTAGCTTCTATATGCTATGGTTGCTACACGTCTTGACATTGCATTTGCGGTGGGAGTGGTTAGCAAATACATGGCATATCCTGGCAAAAAGCATAAGGAAGCAGTGAAGGGTATTATGAGATACCTTAAGGACACAAAGGATTTGTGTATCTGCTTTGGTAAGCAGAAGTCATATGTTGTCGGTTTCACAAAGCAAACTATGCTGGCCATCCTGACTGTAGGAAGTCTACTTCAAGATATGTGTTTATGTTCACAGGAGCAGCAGTCTCTTGGATATCTAGACTGCAAAAGTGTATTGCATTGTCTACTACAGAGGCAGAATGTGTGGCTGCCACAGAGGCATGCAAAGAAGCTTTATGGATTTCACGTTTGGTGAGAGAGCTTGGGATTACAAAGGTTCCTATCCTCCACTGTGACAATCAGAGTGCTATCATGCTAGCACGAAATCCTATCTTTCACGCAAAGACAAAGCACATACAAGTAAAGTATCACTTTATCAGGGATGTACTTGCAGCAAAAGCATTGGGCTTGTCAAGGTACATACACATGATAATCCTACAGACCTTCTTGCGAAGGGTCTTCCAACCGAGCGGTTTGCTCATTGCCACCAGATGATGGGGATTGGATACTATATGTGTATTTCAGCTTTGTACATACATAGACTTAGCTGATTCTTTCTTCTACCTTTAGGCACGTTGCCTTTAGATGGGAGGTTGTTGGGAATAAAGGCCCATCGTGCCTTTTATCGTGTTCGGATGTGAGCGCACCCTTTCACTTGTTGTACTTTATATATATTCAAAACCTAAAATGTGATACATCAATCTTTGTACCGAACATCAAGGATTTGCTTACTCTCTCACTCTACTGCTCTCAACTCTCTACATCTTCACACTCAGCTCAAGAATAGACTTCACTATAGAAATGGCTATTTCCACTTTAAACATGTTTTCTATCATTTAATGATTTATGGTTTTTTTTAAATTAAGTTAAATTTTTTTCGTACTAATATTGTATTGTACCTTATAAAATCATAAGGTACCATTTAGTACCGTATTTTACCTTTCGTACCAAACAACTATGGCACACTCTCACAAAAATACCCCAAGGGACACCAGTTTTGGGGCCAATAGGCTGTCCATTTTTGAAGATTAAGTGCTGACGTTTAAATTTTCAGTTTATGTGAATTTTATGATTGCTGTAATTGTTGATTAATCAAGTCATTACCACCCTCTCCAAAAAGAAAGCCAAGTTTCATATTGTTTCTTATTATTAAAAAATGCTCAATTTTTCAAAAAAATAAAAAAGAGAATTCAAATCACCTAATTAATAATTAGTATTGATGGAAAGGGAGGAATAATGAAGCCCACCATTGCCTTTTTATCATAGACCACAAATAGCCATTCCAAAAATAATGAGCCCAACCATGACCCCTCCACCCCATGCCCCTCTCAATATGTTGAGCAACGAAAAGACTTAACAACCCACTACACTTGCCCACTAGCCTCTACCATATCCTTTCCTCCAAATTCAACACCATCTGCACTTCCTGGATATAAAATACCTCACTCTATAACAATATATCATGCATCTCTCACACCCAAGTGTGCACTACCTGTTCATTTCACAATCCATCAAAAAAAAAATGGTAATTTCTTTAAAGAGATTTCGCTCGTATAATGTTGGTAGCTAAGGTTTATGAACATAGACACTAGAAGTCTAGGTTGATGAACATAGGCTAGCCTTTCCACCATGTCTTGGTATGTATTTGGGACCTTTTAGATAGGTTCCACTCTCACCCATGCCAAATCAATAAAAGGCTGAGATCAAACATGACGACCCCACATAATGGATGCTGACACCAACCTTCCTTCCTTGATAGGGTAGTAAATAACATAATTTAATACTATTCGCAACAAGCATAAAATTCACATAAACTGAAAATGCCAATATTACCGCTTTAATCTTGGACAATGGATAGCCTGTTGGTTCCAAAACTAGTGTCCCATGCAGTATTTCTTTAACTTTTATTGCAAATGGATGGAGTACAACTGAGATCCTCTAACCTCCTCTACTAATCTAAATTCCCTTGCTGTCATAAATGACCAGCAAGTCTCCAAACCAATTTCCCCCTTGGTTTACTTGGTTATTGGCCTTCACCCTGCTCCTTGAAAGATAAGTTCAGTCCCAAATCTGATATTGGTTGAATGGCCTCTTAAATCTCCCTGAAATTCCTCAATTTCAGCTTCTCAAATTCAAGTCCCAAGCCCTCAATTCTGAGCATGTATCTTGAGGTATCTGTCAAACAGCTGAGATTGATTGAAATCTCTTTCTCTGATGACTCAAATTGCTGAAAAATGCTAAGATAACTTGAGAGACGGATAGAGGATGAGAGAAATTTCAGAGTTTCATCGCAAGAAGAACTAAAAATTTATTACTGCTCTGCTCAAATAGCCATGGAAGCAATCACATATAGCCTAGGACCACCAAAAAGACTTCTACCCCGTCTATATGTTGTCATCTACACCAGAAGAACCTTCGGCTATTATCACCTGTTGCTCTTGGAGGGCCCCAAAACGACTGTCACATGCTATAAGACTAATCCCTTGTGGCTACAAATCACATCAATAGCCTCCTTGCTCTCTAACAACCTCCATCTCTCTCATAATGGTTGGAACAAACTTCCAATAGCCCCTAAAAACGTTTTTTCCACTTGCATGGACAAGTTTTGTCCAAGTGGTTGCCTTCTAATCCTATTTTTCAACATTATTCAACTTATTAAACTAATTTTTAGAATATCAATTGTAAAAATTAATTTAATAATTATTCTAGTGCTTGAAAATTAATTTCACCAATCAATAATTAAATTGGCTAGGTCAATTTGTCTTCCAAGTATCCTTGAGCAATTATTAGCCCTTAGACCAGCATTAATTAACTAATTCAAGCCTAGTCTCTAATGTCACCACTGACATTAGTGGCCAATGAATTGGTCTAGGCCAAAATTTGGCATTGGGGCCCACCTAGTGCCTATCAGGCACAACTTATTACAACTTTTGTCTTTGGCACTAACTAATATCTAGAGGTCTTGGGTCCCATATTGTAAAATTATTAACATGCATCTCACATGTGCAAGTGACATTAGCACATTTGATTAACTTTTAATCAAAAGCTAAGTAAAGCAATAAAATTTCACGTCCTTGTGACAAACCACTCCCTTGGAATCTCTACAATCGTTCTCAATTGCAATGCATTGTGCTAGAGGAAAAGCATACTGCAATGGATTTCCATAAGGCATCATGGTCACAACATTGGCCACTATTGTCCAACCATGCCATATGCCCCAATTCTGCTGAAAATTTCCACCCAACATATACATAACATAAAACTGAAAACTAGTCTAAAACTGTTGCTAGAAACCCATTGGATGCATCCATAGCTCATGTTTCTTGACTGTTCTGACTATCAGACATAGAAAAGCATTAATGCAACATAAACCATCGCTGAAATTCTCAATGGCATTTACTAACATGCGGTTGTCTATGAGACTAGCTGTAAACCATTGAAAACTGAGCGTAAACTAAACACCTATTGTGATCTGAGATTTAATCCAAACTGCTGCAAATGTGATCCCAAACTGATTGCAAAAACTGATACAAAATTGATCCCAACAGTAACCATAATCTGTTCTCAAACTAATCAAAAATTGAGTTGAAATTGATCAGAATTTGTCTCTAAACTAAGGCAAAAACTTATACTCAATTGATCATAAACTGGTGCAAAAGTTTAGTTTCAATGCCCAAGTGAAACTCATACTCATTTGCATGCATCTCACAATGACTAGTACACTAAGTAGTCAACTCATGGCAAACATACTGTCAACACAATACCTTGGATACGTGCTGAATATATCTAAGATCCACTACATACAAGAGTTGTCCACAGCTAGCAGAGTGGAAGTGCTGCCTTCCACTTGAGCATCAGGCAATGCCCTGAAACCTTACTCTACTAAGTCTAACTGAGCCCCAACTCTAACTGAAAGACATCTCAATAAAGTTACAACAACTAAGGATGGTTTGCCACGTCATTCTCTTCCATCCACTTTGCATCCATTGGTGAAACAATGCTAAAGCTTCACCAAGAAGCATATGGAAACTTTAACTTTACTTGCCTCAAACCCTTCAACATCTATAAACAGATAGGCTGCCCACCATTCAGCCTCATCTTTTTGTACAAGTTTCTCACTCTATCGTGAAGATTTTAGCCATTAACTACCTACCATCTACTATCTAGCCATCACCGACTATTTTCAACCGTCGCCTTGTTGTTTGAACGTCGCCATCTCTCGCTTCATCATAGCACCTGATTAGCCTGCGTTTTCAGCATCTAGTGCCATGCGACAAGCTACTACCATCTCTCCCACCAAGCGATCACTGTAGTACTTGTGTTTTTGTAGTCCAACAAGGTGTCTACATTAGCAAGCACCTCTCCTGTTGTCGCCTGACAATTCTCTGCCTCGAGTGATCAACTTCAGCCTTCCTTTGGTGGTACACTACTGCATTTACCAAATTTCAACCTTCGATTGCTGTGTTTTGGTGACCAGCCTACTACCCTTCATTATTCACCACTCTCTCATCTCCAACTAGTGGTCATAGCAGTTAGGATCCAGCTTTGGTGGACGTCACTCTCCGACACTGCATTGCTCTACCTTTGGGCATTCTATACACTCTTACATTCATTCACTTCAAAATTTCTTCTCTCTATGTTTGTCTCTGTGTTTGAGTTCCAAGTTTTGGAGTTTTGCATTTTCCGTTTAGGTTTTGAGTTTAGTTTGGCTCTGTCTGAGTCTTTGTGTTTCAGTTTGGGTCGTACATGCTGTGTTTCCTCAATGCAAACCCTAGCCTATCCTCACAACCCGGATACACTAGGCCTTGCACACCACGCATTGGTTGCTACAGGCCATAAAAAGTGTCATGTGTTCTCGTATGTGGTCTCTAACCCACCATAGCATGGAAACTAGTGTCACCACCAAAATAACATGGCTGCCTCATCATTGCATGCATGCCCTGCTGTCCAAAAAACATTCGATTCGCACTACCAAGATGGCCTTGCATATACATCATTTGCTTATGTTCACTATCCACACTTGGAATATCATGCTACTAAGTGGCTCTTCCTTCAATGCACCTTGTTGTCCCGAAGCTCTTGAAGACAATCTCCTGTTCTTGCCTTTGCTGCCCTCCTTTAAGGGGTTCAAAAAGTGTATGAACTAAGGATCATTTGACAATTGCACAAACATTTCAGTTGTTGTCTTCAACTGATCTTTAAACCGGTCATCTCCTCTTTCTCTTGTTAATCATCAACTTCTAAAGGCCTAGAAGGATCCACCTTTTGGTCTAATTCCCTCATTCTCAGCTTGTTGTCCAAGCTATGTGCCTTGTTCAAGATCACACATTGCATTTTTCCCAACACTTTATGAATTTTTAGATTAAGAGGCATCATCCCTACTTGATCCCATCTCACTATCTCAAGATATTCTTGCTATAATGCTCAGTTAATACAATTTCAGCACTAGAGCAAAGCTTCTAACCTTTCAATCAAGTGCCTCAGGCCTACCAATTCAAGGGAATTGATGGTGTCCTAGCAATGGAACCATGAAACCAGCCTTGCTCTTGCATCCAGTGGTAAATAACCTGATTTAACACTAATTACAACAAGCAAAAAATTCACACAAACTAAAAATGCAAATATTACTACTTTAATCTTGGACAATGGACAACCTATTGGCCCCAAAACTAGCGCCCCTTGCGGCATCTTTTTAACCTTTATTGCAAATGGATAGAGTACAACTAAGATCCTCTCACCTCCTCTACTAATACAAATGCCCCTTGCTGTCATAAATAACCAGCAAGCCTCCAAACCAATTTGCCCGTTGGTTGTTAGGGGTTGGCATTCACCCTAACCCTTTAAAGACAAATTTATTCCCAAATCTAATATTAGCTAGCTGGCCTCTTGAATCTCCCTAAAATTCCTCAATTTTTGTTTCTAGAATTCAAGTCCTGGACCCTCGACTATAAGCATGCATCCCAAGGTGACTATCAAACCCTAATTTCTACTACAAATTAAGGTTTTCACCTGAGATTAACTAAAATCTCTTCCTTTGATTGCTCAAATTGTTCAAAAATGTTGAGACAACTTGAGAGATGGATAGGGGATGAGAGAGACTATTGTAGAGAGAGAAACTTCAAAGTTTCATCGCGAGAAATGCTGAAAAACTATTGCTGCCCTGTTCAAACAACCATGGAAGCAATTACCTATGGCTTAGGACCACCAGACAGACCTCTGCTCCCTCTTGTATGTTGTCATCTATACCAAAAGAACCTTGGGCTGTTGTCACCTACTCTTGGAGAGCTCCAAACAACTGTTAGATGCTATAGGACTAATACCTAGTGGCTGCAAATCACATCAGCAACCTCTCCTTGCTCATGGACAAATTTTGCCAAGTGGCAACCTTCTAATCCCACTTTTCAGCATTGCCCAGTTTATTAAATTAATTTTTAACATATTAATTCTGAAAATTAATTTAATAATTATTCTAGTACTTAGAAAATTGATTTCACTAGCCAATAATTAAATTGGCTAAGCCAATTTTTCTTCCAAGTAGCCTTGAGCAGTTATTAGCCCTTAGACCAACATTAATCAACTAATTAATGTCTAGTCTCTAATGTCACCATTGACATTAGTGGCCAATAAATTGGTCTAGGCCAAAATCTGACACTAGGTACAACCTAGTACCTATCAAGCATAACTTATTAGAACTTTTGCCTTTGGCACCAACTGATATCTCGAGGTCTTGGGTCCCACAATGTGAAATAATTAATTTACACCTCACATGTGCAAGTGACATTAGCACATTTGATTAACTTTTAATCAAATGCTAAGCAAAGCAATAAACTTCATGTCCTCATAACAAATGCCACATCATAGTCTTCTAGCAATTGCCAGAGCTGCTACTTGCCAATGTGCACCCAAGTCTCTTGCCAAAATCTTCAATTAATTGTTATCAACCTGGTGTTCCACTTTATGTTCAAAAAAATGAGAATCTATGTATATTGGAAATGAAACCTCCAAAGACAAGTGGGTTATACCCATTAAACAATCATATTAATCAACATCTAGCCAAACACCATATGTCACATACAACCCAAGAATATGTGCCTAGTGCTTAAACAATTTTATTTGTCCACTAGTTATTGCCTAATATTTTTTCCCCTATCAAGCAACAGCATTCCCAACAATTCATCTAGAAGCCACAATGGTCCATCTATCAAGTCTCATACTACACCATAACTCCTAATTGGTACCTTGTGGTCCCATCCAAGTATTAATCTACCTATTGCCTATTGCCCATCCAATATGTAATCTACCATTCCTACCATACATCACATGTCTCCCCTATTGACCTCTACTGTGTCAGACACCTCCAATCCATCACATTATCCACTTCATTTGCTCATCATCTCCACAAGGCTGATCGTCTACCCATTGATCATGATAAGGTTTTTTAATTAAACCTTATCAATTAAGGTAACATTTATTTTCATTTAGCAGCAATTCACATAAGTTTGGGGCTTTTTCAATCTGAGGCCGATTTCTTAAAATTTCATCAACAATATTTGGGCCTTTACACGCTGGAGCCTTTTGACATCCATTCAAAGCCTTCAATCACACATTGAAGACTACCCAAGAACTCGCCTTCAATATTCAACATAAAATGACTCACCAAGCATCCAATGCTTGGCAAAGCCATCACAAGCAATCAACACTAATTGCAATGCCTTGAAATCAACATTGAGGATGAATTTTTTTAAAAAAAATTAAAAACTAAATTAAATTCTATACATATAAAATTTAATTTAAATTCTCATTTTAAAGAATAAGTTCTTAAAATATTAAGAATTAGACATTGCCTCTACTCAATGTAAGACCTTCCCATGATTGTTTTCTTATGTTTCATGTCACGGTTTCAATCACCCATGACCCAAAGGGAGATTTGTTAGTTAACCACATATTGTGTGCGTAAAAGTGAGTGTAACGTGCCCGCTCCTCAAATCGCGGGACACGTCTTAGCAGTCCATCGAGAGATATATCCAGAAGACGGCGCCCAATACTCCCAAGGAATGACACGGGGTTTGCCAACTAGGGTCTCTCGAATCTAGCCTGCAACGGAACTATAATCCGGCCGTTCCCACTAGGATTGACCTGAAGTCCGGGTTCCTAGTCAACATTGTCTAAGGTCATAGACCGACTTTTTCCTAACATTTCCTGTTAACATCTCCTTTGAGGAAAGCTCTCGGCTAACCGAGAACACCCTTCCATAGGATAGACCCATTGGTCACATCCACCACGCTTCTCTCGAGGGTTGTTTTAGTTATCTAATTACCTACCATGTTATGCTTGACACATAAAAGCAGCTTCCTTAATTAACCCGTTAGTCACAGGTTCCTTTACGTAATTTAGGCCACAGACATGAAGACAAGATAAAACAAGATCAAACACTTCCTTAACTTATCTTCGAATTAATGTGTGTCTCCTGTCCATACATGAGAATTAAGTGCTCCTTTTTGCCTCCGCAGAAAAATCCTTCCGTCTTTTAGCAATAAAACCCGAAGGTTTATCCTTCCAAGATTCCACCTTGTAACTAGTATCAAGACCTCGAGATCCCATCCCAAGTCACGTAGAATACTTGTGTAGGACCCGGAGGTATTTGGATTTACGGCCAGAGCCCCCCACTAGCACCCAAGCGTCCTCTACGCCAAGTGATTTCCACGGAGAGACCTCTCGCGGCGGGTTCGGTCCACATTCCTGGCGCGGATTCATAACCCCCTTGGTTAAGGTTTTCCGACTCGCCAGGGGGAGGGGGGGCAGCTAGCGCCATCCTTCCTTAATTAATCCTTTTATGAATCCATCACAACTAAGGCAAAACGAGCCTATCATTTCCAATCAAGAAAATATCATTTTCTACATCAAGCAAACACTTTACTTATAAACCGCTTGTCCTTAGTAAGATCTCCTCTTACCAAGGCAACCAGCCAATTCACTTAGAAATATCCTTTTCAAAACAACCAAGCATAAGCCTTGATCAACATTCCATTTAGAGTCAGCTTACTAGCCTAGCTTAAACTAGGAGGATATCCACTTCCAATAATCTAAGACAAGATCATTAAAAACAACTCACAAGCACTTGTGTTTAATCACTCAACTTCTTTTGAATCTCTCTTCCCCTTGGGTTTTATCCTAGGGTTCCAAGTTGTGAATCCTCGATTCTTTGCACGTCTTTTAACATAGTTGGTAATCTTTAAAACACATTAAATATATTGCAAGACTTGTCATACATTCTTTCCATCCTCTCTTAGTGCGATGCTATGCAGAATTTTGCCATCAAACTCATCTCCCGTGCACAAGGGTCGTTTAATAAACTGACACAATCTATGATCCTTAACTCCCTTCACATTTAGTCGATGACTTTTTTATCCTAATATGCATGCATTTGTGTGGCTTAAGTATATGAAAGCCTAAATTTCCATGCATTTGTGCATTTGCATGCTAAGAGCGGGAGCTATCATTTCATGTGTTTATTGTAATCACGGGCGCGAACCATGAATCCTAGATAACTGTTCATGTACTAGATTGGGAGAAAACCTATTATTTTATGTGAAATATTGTAAAAAACCTATCATTTCATGTGTGTAAACCTATGCCGAAATCCATTTCTCATTATTTCATGCATACAAGCTTATCAATATCCTATCATGTAAGTCTACTCTCACGTTTCCTTTAATGAATGTAAGATCTTAAATTAATTTTTTAACGCTTAGAACCTGGGCTTGATTTGTGTGTGCTGCGTTGGTCCTTCCCCTTGTCCCTCCAGCATTACCGGTGGCTTGGATGCCTACACTTCCCACGACTTTCTTCTTGGGTGCCATTCACCTCGCGGAGATTGGACAGTCCGGTCCTTGACGGGTTTCGGGTAGATATGTTTGGTTGGAAAAGACCATTGGACGGGGTTCGTTGCCGAGAGAATGGTTTGGGTGACTTGTGGCGGTTACTCTCTTTCTCTCTCTTCTTCTTCTTTTTCTCCTCTCCTCCTTTCTTTCTCCCTCTCTTCTTCTTCTACTCTCCTACTCTCTTCTTCTTCTTTCTTACTCTCCTACTCTCTCTCCCTCTCCTCTTCTCCTTTCCTCTACTCTCTCTTCTTTTCCTTCTCTCTTATTTCACTACTCTCTCTCTCCTTCCTCTTTTCCTTCTCTCTTATCTCTCTACTCTCTCTCTCCTCTTCTTCTCTTCTACTACTCTTCTCTTCTTCTCTTCTCTTTCTCACTCCTTTTTGTATCTCCTATTCCTCTTCTCTCTTCTCTCCTTCTCTCTCTCCCTCTTCTTCTCCTTCACCTTCTCTCTCTCCCTCTTCTCCTACTCTTTTCTCTCCCTCTTCCCCTCCTCCTCCTCCTTCTCTCCCTTCTCTCTTCTCCCTCCTCACTTCTCTCTCCTCTCCTCTCTCTCCCTCTGCTTCTCCTTCTACTCTTCTCTCTCCCTCTTCCCCTCCTCCTCTCCCTTCTCCTCTCTTCTCCGTCCTCACTTCTTCTCTCTTCTCTCCCTCTTCCTCTTCTTCTCCTTCTTCACCTTCTCTCTCTCCCTCTTCTTCTCCTACTCCTCTTCTCTCTCCCTCTTCCCCTCCTCTCCCTTCTCCTCTCTTCTCCCTCCTCACTTCTTCTCCCTTCTCCTCCTTCACCTTCTCTCTCCCTCTTCCCCTCCTTTCTGGAAAGCCTCAATGCGCTCGCTCCACATGCGCACGGTGCCACCCTCTGACCACAGCTCCTCGCGAGCCTCTTGCAGACCCAGCTTAAACTTCCCCCCTTTCCTCTGAAAAAGGGGGGCTACTTCATCGAATAGGAAAGGGGAGGGTGTAATTCGCCCCCGGGGGGGAGGGGTCGCTGCCACCTGCATGCCCCCCAGCTCCCACACGTCACCCCCCCCCCCCTCTCTCTCTCTCTCTCTCTCTCTCTCTCCCCCCCGCCATGCCACAGTAGAGGGAGAGAGAGGGAGAGATTTTTTAAAAAAATTAAAAAATTGAGGGGGGGGGGGGGGGGGGGGGGGGGGGGGGAGGGACTGTTCCTATGGGGGAGCACGGGGGTCACCGGGGGGGAAAGAGACATTACATCCTCTTCCCCTTAGAGGGATCGAGATGTCCTCATCTCGAGAGAAATTGGGGAAGACAACGCAATTGGGGCTTATAACCTGTGGGTTAGGGCCCATTACACTTTCACTCCGCAACCCTGATTACTCAAATTCTCATCTTAAAATAACAACTTGCTATAACTCATAGAATGCAATAGGATTTATTCCAAGTACAGGACTTATTATCTTGAGAGGATCTTCCTAGGACATCTAGTCATCCTCAAAGGTTACAACAGGCTCCAAGCCTTCATCGTCATGTGGTTCATAATATGAACCAAAAGTATAGTTTAGACAGCTTCATTTGACCGCACGTTCCTGATTCTCAAGGTCCAACTCAGGACAATCTGTTTGGATGTATCCTAGTTCATTGCAGTGGAAACATCGGCGGTTGGGACATCTCTTACGAATGTGTCCTATCTCTCCGCACTTGTTGCACCTCCTGTCTTGATCTAGTGAGTCATCATAGTTGCTTGATTTAAGTTCTTGGACGATTGGATTCACTCGGAGTAATGCGTCTTGCAAGTCCGTTGGGCGCATTGATTCCAACGAGTGTTTATGGGTGAATTCAACCCAGCACAAAAGCTTGAAACCTGTTGTGTCGTGTCCATTGGGAGTGCATACTTTAGGAGTGAAACGAACTTCGAATAGTATACTTCAAGGGATAATCCTAGCTGCTTCAAGTCATAGAATTTATTCATCTTTTGTGTGCGGTAGGCAGGTGGCAGATACCTCCCTCGCACAGCTTCCTTAAGCTTATTCCAAGTGACGGTCCCCTCCGAGATCGCTTGGTCTCTGCACCACTGTTTCCACCAAAGTCTTGCTTCGCCAGTAAGCTTAAGTTTGGCGAGCATGGCTTGGTTAGCAGGTGCAGTTCCTACTGCCTCAAAATAGTCCTCCATGGACTCAATCCAGATCTCGGCGTCAACTTGAACAGTTCGTCCCTTGCCATCAAACTCGGGTGGCTTAATTTGCTTGAGAAGGAACTTCTTCTCTTGCATGTCAACATTCGTGGGTGCAGAAGGTGCCTGACAATCAAGCCATACCACTTAGGTTATTTAGGGTGTCTATGATCCGAACATTAATCAATCATGCATCATTAAGAAGTTTTGCTCTGATATCAACTGTAACGTGCCCGCTCCTCAAATCGCAGGACACGTCTTAGCAGTCCATCGAGAGATATATCCAGAAGACGTCGCCCAGCACTCCCAAGGAATGACACGGGGTTTGCCAACTAGAGTCTCTCGAGTCTGGCTCGCTGCAACGGAACTAATCCAGCTGTTCCCACTAGGATCAACCTGAAGTTCGGGTTCCTAGTCAACATTGTCTAAGGTCATAGACCGACTTTTTCCTAACATTTCCTGTTAACATCTCCTTTGAGGAAAGCTCTCGACTGACCGAGACCACTCTTCCATACGATAGACCCATTAGTCACATCCACCACGCTTCCCTCGAGGGTTGTTTTAGTAATCTATTTACCTACCACGTTATGCTTGACACATAAAAGCAGCTTCCTTAATTAACCCATTAGTCACAACTTCCTTTACGTAATTTAGGCCACAGACACGAAGACAAGATAAAACAAGATCAAATACTTCCTTAACTTATCTTCGGATTAATATGTGTCTCCTACCCATACAGGAGAATTAAGTGCTCCTTTCTGCCTCCGCAGAAAAATCCTTCCGTCTTTCGGTAATAAAGCCCGAACGTTTATCCTTCTAAGATTCCGCCTTGTAACTAGTATCAAGACCTCGAGATCCCGTCCCGAGTCACGTAGAATACTTGTGTAGGGCCCGGAGGCATTGGGATTTACGGCCAGAGCCCCCACTGGCACCCAAGCGTCCTCCTATGCTAAGTGATTTCCACGGAGAGACCTCTTGCGGCATATCGGTCCACATTCCCGGCGCGGATTCATAACCCCCTTGGTTAGGGTTTGCCGGCTCACGAGGGGGTAGCTAGTGTTGAGATTCAGCAATCACACTCACTAACAGCCTCTTTGTACGGAGCTTCAGGGCCAAGGACATGCAGGCTTACCTATCCCATATGCACAGTGGTGCCTACTACAGTTTCCTACTTTCCTATAAAGCATTGTACTTGCTTCCTTTTCTTAATGCAATGATAGTACTCTTTTCTTTCCAGTAAAGTGTCAATGTCATTGTCCACACACAAGATTGTGTTTATGAGTTCAAGTCTCAATCTTGAAACCTAATTCACTTGTGTGACAGTCAATGTCTAAGTCTATGTCTACATGAGTTTTCTTCCCGTCTTTGAACCACCATAGCCATGCTCTAGATCCGTGTTTCTCACATGGTATCAGAGCGCAGTTGAGCATGGCTTAGCATGTTTCAGGTCCTCTCTCTGCTCTCTCAGCTTCTCACAATTTCTATGCAGCTCAACTCAAGTGTTTGACTTCATCTCCAACTCTATTTTCACTCTCTACCCCTTGGCAGCCATAGCCAACCTGCAACCTACCTCTGTTGGAGGAGCTGGATCTCCACTTACACTTGCCTCCTTCTGAGAAATTGTCTCCCACTTCAAGGCGCTTCATCCCAACACCTCAATCCCTAACATTGGTGACTTATAGCTCCAACATTGCGTAATTCGTCGGTCGCAGTCTAAAAAACAGCGCCTTCTGTTCGTACAGCCCAACGTCCATCTGCACAGCGCGATTCATCCCGAGTCATTAGGGCTTTTGAAGCCTATTACTTAGGCTATCTCTAGCTTGAATCTTGAGGCATATGGTTCACGCTACGAGCTGGAATCTCAGAAAAACCAGTCGTGCAGAAACCCTAAAAGAAGACCGCCATAGCTTTTTGAGCTCAAGCTCATCTCTCACTTCATTTCTCACTCCTGCCACTTAAAGCAAGTCTAAGCCACTCTGATCAGAATCCTCCAGCAAGATTTCAACATCCAACAAGCAATCTTTAAAGATCTTGAAGACTTGGAAGATTCGAAGCATTCAAGGACAAGCATTGTGAGATCCCACTACTTGTGTCTCTTAACACATTTGGTGGCTGATCAATCTCAATCAAGTGAAGCCATTGTGAAACTCAGAAGATTTGGAAGATTCTTGAAGTTTTGAAAAGACCTCAAGATCAAGTTCAAGATTGAAGGACACGCATCAAGAACCATCATCAAGTTTAACCATAGTATCTTTTGATACTACATAGTGTGTTTTCACACTGACATTGGTTGCGTTTTTTGACACATTAGATTTCAACTCTCTTGCTGGTCATTTGCTACTGATTTGCTGCTGATCTTGCAACCTCAACATGGGAAAAGACTCTCCAAATGCTCGATTCAAAGGAGTCGGGTTTCACACCTGGCAAACCCACATCAAGCTCATCCTGATGAAGAAGGTTCTCTGGACCATCACAAATGGCAAAGAAAAGAAACCTCGAGATGTGGACCTTACAGTTACTTGGCAGAAGAATGATGACAAGGCACAAGCCATCATTAAGCTAGAATTGGATGACAACTACATCCATCATGTGGATGCCTGTGACACGTCCCATGACACTTGGGACAAATTGGATACCTTATTTGGTGCATAGTCAAAGTCGTCTAAGTATGGTCTATTGATTGAATTTTTCCGACTTGATATGAAGCCTCATACGTCCCTGGCATCCCATCTGAATTACATGGAAAGCCTGCTTACTCAACTTGCAGGGATAAAGCTAAAAATGGACGAAGATATTTGTATTGGTGTCTTGTTAAAAAGTTTGCCTCCTGCCTATGATAATGTATCAACCACTCTAACCAATATGCCTGATCCTCAACTTGTTGATATTAAAGCCTCTCTGCTAGAGGAAGAAAAGAAACTTAAAAGCAAAGAAGAGCCTAGCACTTCAAAGGATGAACAAATGTTATATGTAAACAACAAATACAAAGGTAAAAAGGAACCGCTCTTTTGTGACTTCTGCAAAAGGACCGGACACACTGAGAAGTTCTGTCATGCTAGGAAGAGGTCCCAAAAGGCCTATCTTGCAGCTGTGAAAGAAGAAGAAGACCATGGACCAAAAGATGAAGATGAAGATGAAGACCACCAGGATCGGAAGGGCAAGACTCATTAGTCCTTCTACTCTCATTACTCTGATAGACTGTTTTAAAAGCCTTGTATTTCCTTCCCCTAATGCTTCTTGTCATAAGCTTTGTAAACTCCTCATGTAACCTGGCACTACAGTCCCTGTACACTTTGTGAGGCCCCTGTTACAGCCTCTGGATGTCCATCATGTTTTGGTGCCCACACTTAGCCTTTTCTGCGATAGCCTCTGGTGTCTACCATGTTTGTGGTGTGCCCACACTTTACAGGTGGTTCTCATTACAGCCTCTACACACTTTGTGCCTTTCTAGTTGTGATTGAGGAGGGGTGTTGAGATTCAGCAATCACACTCACTAATAGCCTCTTTGTACGGAGCTTCAGGACCAAGGACATGCAGGCTTACCTATCCCATATGCACACTGGTGCCTACTGCAGTTTCCTACTTTCCTATAAAGCATTGTACTTGCTTCCTTTTCTTAATGCAATGATAGTACTCTTTTCTTTCCAGTAAAGTGTCAGTGTCATTGTCCACACACAAGATTGTGTTTATGAGTTCAAGTCTCAATCTTGAAACCTAATTCACTTGTGTGACAGTCAGTGTCTAAGTCTATGTCTACATGAGTTTTCTTCCCGTCTTTGAACCACCATAGCCATGCTCTAGATCCGTGTTTCTCACAGCTAGCGCCATCCTTCCTTAATTAATCCTTTTATGAATCCATCACAACTAAGGCAAAACGAGCCTATCATTTCCAATCAAGAAAATATCATTTTCTACATCAAGCAATCACTTTGCTTATAAACCGCTTGTCCTTAGTAAGATCTCCTCTTACCAAGGCAACCAGCCAATTCACTTAGAAATATCCTTTTCAAAACAACCAAGCATAAGCCTTGATCAACATTCCATTTAGAGTCATCTTACTAGCCTAGCTTAAACTAGGAGGATATCCACTTTCAATAATCTAAGACAAGATCATTAAAAACAACTCACAAGCACGTATGTTAATCACTCAACTTCTTTTGAATCTCTCTTCCCCTTAGGTTTTATCCTAGGGCTCTAAGTTGTGAATCCTCGATTCTTTGCACGTCTTTTAACATACTTGGTAATCTTTAAAACACATTAAATATATTGCAAGACTTGTCATACATTCTTTCCATCCTCTCTTAGTGCGATGCTATGCAGAATTTTGCCATCAAACTCATCTCCCGTGCACAAGGGTCGTTTAATAAACTGACACAATCTACGATCCTTAACTCCCTTCACATTTAGTCGATGACTTTTTTATCCTAATATGCATGCATTTGTATGGCTTAAGTACATGAAAGCCTAAATTTCCATGCATTTGTGCATTTGCATGCTAAGAACGGGAGCTATCATTTCATGTGCGTAAACCTATGCCAAAATCCATTTCTTATTATTTCATACATGCAAGCTTATCAATATCCTATCATGTAAGTCTACTCTCATGTTTCCTTAAATGAATGTAAGATCTTAAATACATTTTTTAATGCTTAGAACTTGGGCTTGATTCGTGTGCTGCGTTGGTCGTTCCGCTCGTCCCTCCAGCATTACCGGTGGCTTAGACGCCTACGCTTCCCGCGACTTTCTTCTTGGGAGCCATTCGCCTTGCGGAGATTGGGCAGTCCGGTCAGGTTTCGGGTAGATATGTTTGGTTGGGAAAGATTGTTGGACGGGGTTCGTTGCCGAGAGAATGGTTTGGGTGACTTGTGGTGGTTACTCTCTTTCTCTCTATTCTTTTTCTTTTTCTCCTCTCCTCCTTTCTTTCTCCCTCTCTTCTTCTTCTACTCTCCTACTCTCTTCTTCTTCTTTCTTACTCTCCTACTCTCTCTCCCTCTCCTTCTCTTCTTCTCCTTTCCTCTACTCTCTCTTCTTTTCCTTCTCTCTTATTTCACTACTCTCTCTCCCTCTTTTCCTTCTCTCTTATCTCTACTCTCTCTCTCCTCTTCTTCTCTTCTTCTACTACTCTTCCCTTCTTCTCTTCTCTTTCTCACTCCTTTTTCTATCTCCTATTCTTCTTCTCTCTTCTCTCCTTCTCTCTCTTCCTCTTCTCCTTTTTCACCTTCTCTCTCTCCCTCTTCTTCTCCTACTTCTCTTTTCTCTCCCTCTTCCCCTCCTCCTCTCCCTTCTCTCCTCCCTCCTCACTTCTTCTCTCTCCTCTCCTCTCTCTCCCTCTTCTTCTCCTTCTTCACCTTCTCTCTCTCCCTCTTTTTCTCCTACTCCTCTTCTCTCTCCCTCTTCCCCTCCTCTCCCTTCTCCTCTCTTCTCCCTCCTCACTTCTCTCTTCTCTCCTCTCTCTCCCTCTTCTCCTTCACCTTCTCTCTCTCACTCTTCCCCTCCTTTCTGGAAAGCCTCAATGCACTCACTCCACACGCGTAGGGTGCCGCCCTCTGACCACAGCTCCTCGCAAGCCTCTTGCAAGCCCAAATCAAACTTCCCCCCTTTCCTCTGAAAAAGAGCAGCTACTTGATTGAATAGAAAAGGGGGGGGGTGTAATTCGCCCCCAGGAGGGGGGGGGTGTGTACAGACGATGGAGTGGGGGGCCGGTGCCCTATGCGAGGGAGGAGGGGGAGGTTTTATAGGGGGGGTCGTTGCCACCTGCGGCCTGCATGCCCCCCAACTCCCACACGTCACCCTCTCTCTCTCTCTCTCTCTCTCTCTCTGCCATGCCACGGTAGGGGGAGAGAGAGGGAGAGATTTTTTTTTTTTTAATTAAAAATTAGGGCGGGGGGGACTGTTCCTATGGGGGGAGACATTACAGTGAGTGTCTAGGTGTGAGCACCTTTTACACTACCTTAGCATTAAATAAGTATCAAATGTGTAGGTACATACTTGAGCCCATATATTTAGGTCCTATCAATGGTACTTTCATCAATCATTCTATTGTCATTCATCTATCTTAGTTCAGCTTTGGTGCTTGTGCAGTTCTCTCTCTCTCTCTCATCTCCATGGAGTTCCATCTGCCTTCACTGTCCATCCTTCGCAAGCTCCTCACCCCACAAAAACATTAATGCAACGCAAAAAGTAGGACAAAACTCAAAACTGTGACATTGGAACACCAGATGCAAGGCCAAATCATCTATATTAGAAGCCAAGCTGAATCACCATTTCACATCAGCACAAGTTCACATTCTATAGGAAAGTTCTTCCATCCAATAAGGTGACATGAGAAGTTATTCTACAGCTTTGTTTTCATTAGGGGACCTATCTGTTACCTTTTCTGCTACATCATAGAGGTGTCCAACAGCATCTTTTTCCCAAAATGGAGCTACCCACTTAACGCATTCATCAGGTGAGTCTGCTCTAGCTTTTGTTGTTTGTTAGATGACTGATTACAAGAGGCCACAGACTGCTACATAATTGGCAGTAGGGTGTTTCTCCTGCTTCCCTCTGAATAAAGAAATTGACTCTAGTCTCTGATTGAGAATCCTGGGACATCAGTTGCTTTCAATGAAATACACCTGGCTAGAGCTGTGAATGCCAAGCTGTTTGAAGGAGGATCTTTTAGTCAAATGCAGCTCCGATTAACCTACCTGTGACACCACTCTGCTCTTCTAGTTTTCGAGTGTTTTTGTGCTCTACTGTGTCTAATTTGATCAAATGTGACTTAAAGAGTGTTAAATTATCTGTCACACAACCATTGCCGAGTTATAAAAAAAATGTGTGGCAGGTCAGCAATCACTCTATACACAATGGCACCCAAATCCAGCTATTGACTTAGCAAGCAGTTTCTACATGACTGGCATTAAAGTTATTGGCCTCCAAAATTGCAACTTGGAAGGACCAAACAATGCAGTCCATCCTATCCAGAAGCTAGTGTAATCACTCCATCCAAGCCTTTGATTCAAAACAACTAGCATAGTTGCTCTGAGAAAAATCAAAGACTCTGGTTGGAAATAAGTAGCAGACGTGCTCTGAGGAACTCCCAGGCTGCATAAAAACTCCACAGTCAATCCATCCCCACCAGGAGTTCTCCAACATCCCACATTAAGTGCAACTGCATCTAAGTCATCCGTCATAAATGGACTTTCTATACTTGTGGCTTCAAGTGGATTGCCGACAAATTGTTTCTCAATTTGGATAACATTTATGAGTTCAAAATCCCTCCAACATTTTCAACTAGAAAAGTAAGCTTTACAACTGTGCAATGTGCAATCTTTATAAAATATATCCCTTGTCTACAACATTGCTTTTTTTTTCCTAGCCAAAATTTGGTAGGTTTTAGGCATACAATCGTAAGTAACCATCTATAAAGCATTTGCAGCTTAAACCTCATGAGATTGGACCTCAAAATAGTACATATAACGTAGAAATTTTGACAAGCATGGCAAAGCTTGTTTCACGAGCGCCTTTTAATAGAAAGGATACCATCCATGTATTGAGAGGTTAATCTTGGATTGATAGTGGATTGACACCTGAAAGTGTTTGGGAGGGACTTGTTCATGTCTTGGGCCAAGATAGTCCCCCAGGAGTGTTGCTAGAAATCTGATACTCAGTTGGCAGTTCACATTCACATGGAAACTGCTACCTTGGTCAGTAAGGGTGATACATAGGTATCCAGGACAAAGGTGGAGAGGGTAGCCATCAACATGGTTCTAGAACACTAGATCCAGTGAGAATAGGGGGTCAAACTTTCGTCACTTCATTGAGTTACAAAATGGTGCACAAAGCATTTGCTTGCAGGGGTGTAACCAGCTAGTGAAGCTGTACATCTCAAACAGAAGAACTTGTATGGAAATGGTGAAGAAGTGATCATAACAAAAATATGCACGTGTGCATTCATGCACACATGCATCATAGTGCTACAAAGAACAGCAAATGAAACAGCCATCAACCAAAAAAATGTCATTTACCTTATGAATACCATCACTTTAACAGTAAAGCTTTGCCCTCATCAAGAGATTTAATGTGCAAACCTAAAGTTCTAACGTCTTTGAGATGAATGAACATGATGACCTATAAGGAATAACCAGTCAAGCATACCCTTGTGCCCTGTTCATCCGGCTAAACATTGATATAGGAAAGAGCTTCAGTACCCTCTTCCTGCTCTGAGCTGCCATTTGGGTACATATTACACTCATGTGAAAGCAACAACTTAAATCTACACAGATCAACAGGGCTGTACTGCGAACAAGTCAGAGTGACATGATCCTCTGCTTAAGCATAACAACTTTACGACAGATGCCGGAGATTAGTAAAGAGAAGTAGTTGAGAATCTCTGCAAAGTGTCCTTTTCAGGCCACCAAATCAGAGATCCAGCGGAGGTGATCTGTCTATACTGCAATCCTCATCTTGTACTCAAACAGTGAAGATCATGAACTGTACTGTACTCACATCAGGTAAATGCATGCATCCAGATATGCATAGTTCAATTGTTGCAATATCTTAGGCATGTATGAATTGGACATAATCTTTTTGTTCTCAAGCCTAAGAAGCAAGAAGGAAAAATGAAGGCAAGCACTTAATATCAAATGAATGCTGCCTGACAGCCCGATTATCCTAACGATCGCACACTGCCTGTCTGCCAAATGATCATGTCAAACTAGGGAGCGGGGAGCATGCATGCAATGTCCACTCGACTAATTCTCAGAATACTCTTATTAAACTTGAGAATATCTTTACTCTAATTTAGATCCTACAAGCTACTTCGTGTCTGTAAAAGAATCAGGGTTGAATTGTGAAAAGCGGACCTTGATACTGACAGCGACGCAGCATTCGGTCAAGAATGAGAAGACAGATAGGGTCATCATCCACCACTAAGACCCTGAGGCCTGCTGGGAAAGTGTCTTCTTCAGCTGCTGCCTGCACCACGAGTGAGCTCTCTGTTTTCACACATCCTGAACTGTTTAGGATAGAGCTACTGCAAGCCGCAGGGGCCAACGTCTGGGTAGTTGTCATCGCCATCGTTCAGAGCTTTGCAGTATCCACCACCACCTGCAATGGTGTGTTGATTACATGCCAGATGCTGGAATTCTAGACAATGCCAGAAGGTTAAGGGGGGCCATTGCTGCAAATGGTGATCAGCTCCCCGAATTAGGCCATGGTGATGATCACCTCCGCAGATTGGGCCATGGGAGCTTAGAATTGACAGCACCCATCCTTGTACTGAGGGCCTCTGTGTCTCTCTCTGTGTTGAGCGCAACAGGGGAGGGGTGGCGGGGGGTCCCCAATTTGGAAAGCAGATCGAATGGGCAATGGCAGATTTGTTGGAGGCGAGGAAAAAAAGATTCAGGGCATCCCTTGAACGTTGACAGGCAGGCGAGAAGCCACCACCCAAGCAAGGGCTCTCTCTCTCTCTCTCTCTCTCTCTCTCTCTCTCTCTCTCTGTGCCTGTTTTGAGGGGTATGTACTCACGTCCCTTCTTCTGCGATCTCCACGAAGCCACAAAACTTGGATGTGTGCAACAGAGGATAAAAAAGAAATCCGGAATGCAGGCCTTTATTGTCTCTTCTCTCTCTCTCTCTCTTTCTCCCTCTCGCTACCAATAGCCTATAGGCATCCTCTCTCACTCTAGGCCCCTCCCTCCCTTGATGAGTAGTCAATGAATCAATGAATTGAGATGATTTGCCAAATTTGAGGATGTAAGAAGAGAGACACAACCAAGACTATGGTGGGTTGTCACAATCATGATCCAAAAAGACATTTTCTTCCCACCCATTATAAAAAGAACATGTGCTGTGGAGCCCAAGATGCCTTTTGTGGGCCCCATTATCATAGATGGTGTTCCCATGCATCACTCTCTCATGAACCTTTGGAAGCTATGGTTGCATCGTGTGCTGACCTATGATTCATTGAACCATTGTTGCAATACGCTACATGGCAAATGCCTCCTTTACTCATTTTCTTGCTCTACTATAAGGCATCATGTTATACTTGAGTAGATTTCACTCCCATTGGTTACTTGTGTAATTTTGTGGTAGGGTCTTGTATTTAATTTTAGTTAGACTAGATGATGATATTATGTTGAAAATCAATTTTCCTTAGAAAGGTTTCAAAGGGCCTTTAAACCAATGCAAAGGTTTCATGATAGCACAAAAAGGTTTGTGAGAAGTGAATAGATTAGAGCACAACTACAAAGTTCCACCGTAGCCATGTTTTTGTTGAAAGCTTTTGTAGATATTCATTCAAATCTAGCACCCCTCCCCCCCAAATTGCAAGGCTTGATTTCTTACAAGTGGCCTAAATTTTGATGAGATAAAGAGATATTCTAACAAGTTTGTGTTTGTTGTTATGTATAAGAAATAAACCAAAAATACTACAATCAAAGAACACCAAATTCAAGGATGATGATACACACAAAGGGCCTCAATGGTAGTCAAATAAGGTCCCAAGACCCAAAGCAATACTTAAGGAGTTCTTGCTCTCTGAAGCTTAGTAAGGAAAAGCTACTAACATAACCAATCTTTAATACTACTTGGGTCATGAAGTCAATAACTGGCTCAGGAGCTTAATTTCATTTCGCCATCGATTGTTTCACTTAGATATAGTCTCCATGCATTCTTGAATCTAGAATTACCTCAAAATACTTGCAATTACTAAAGTGAAATAACATCACCTCCCCTACAAGGAGTTTGAAAATTACCATTCAATGAAGGCCCAAAAAGTTAAGATTTGATTCAAAAAGTTAGTCTACTATATTATCATCATCATGATACCCCCCCTTTAAATCGACACAACACTGAATTTTCTATCCACCACAATATGGATATGCAGGTTCAATGAAAGTGGAGGTTTCAAAAGTTTCCACAATCGCCCTAAAAAGGGTGTTTCCATACTACAAGACACATATATAATGTTAAGTTCCTTTTATGAGTGCCCATGAGAGTGCTATGTCGTTTGACTAGAATTCAAAGAGCTATTAGGATGATAATGTCATGGTTATTTGAAAGCATGTGGAAAAGAAAAACACTAAGACAAAAGAGCTTCGCACTAATGAGATGTGTATGTAGTTGTTGACAAAAGAGGGTTCTCATACAATAAACATTTGGATGTTGGGTGTGTGACCTTCTTACACATGAAGGAGGTTGTTCACATGCATTTGAAATTAAGGTTGATGGATTATCCTTAGATTAAGGGCACACCAAAGCTTCCACTTAGTTTGGAAAGGAATTTTCTAGCCCTCTATGGCATGAAAAGGTAGATGAGAGAAGAAAGATTGATAATTGGCATGGAAATGAATTTTCTAGCTCTCTGTGGCATGAAAAGGTAGATGAGAGAAGATAGACTAACAATTGGTATGAAATACATTAAGACATCACAATATCAAAGTTTTGGCAACCCTTAAGAAATTTCCTATTTTTAATATGCGATAAACTATTGTGCACAAAATGTCAAGCTTTTAGGCTCTTAATAAAAATACCAACATCCAAGAAATCCTATCTATACAAGTTTTTACAAAGGTGTGAATTCTCAATGGGATTTGAAAATGTCAAGTGTAGCTCTTTAAAGGCGTGATCCACTTATGGAACCAACCTACAAGTTTAGGTATTGTTAACAAAAGATAATGTGATCCATCTTTTGCAATGGTCCCAAGTGTATGAGGCTTTGATGCAAGGAAAATGTGGTCAAATTAAACAAACTCTATGACATGCTTAGCTTATATTATGCACCATGAAATAAAAAAGGCATGCCAAGGCCAAGCAAATGTTTTCCTTCATGAGCCCAAGAATAGTGGCATTTCCTGCACATTTCCAATCGTGTGCATGCAAGAAGCTGTTAATGCTATTACTGTTTCTTTTTGCTTCAATCATCTCATGAGAAGGGTCTTAGTGATGGTTTCGACTCACAATCATATTCACTAAATTTCTACAAAAACCAATTGATTTTCCTTCTACTGCAATTTTTTTGCTATGTCGAGATTCTAGCATTTAAATTAAGATTTGGTGATTCTTAGTTTTCATATGGTGTGAAGTCATTTAATATGTGTAGAATATATTAGCCACCTCGTTGATAAGCACTTTAGTAAGTCAAGGTTGGCTAAGACAATATGCACATGTGAATACAAAATTAGAGGGACCTTGTTATAATGTGAAATCTACTTTGATCATGTTGCAACCTCTTGTTCTTTAGAGGGCTTGGTCTATTGTAAATACATGCATGTTTAAGTCTAATGTTGGTCATGATTGAAGGCAAAGCATTTTTCTTATTATTATCATACATTAGTCAAAATTTGCTAACATAATCTCGTCACAATGTCCTAAGTATTTTTACTATTTTAAATCATACGTGGATCTCTTCACCTAATGAAGCTATTAGCATAACAATTATTATTCTTGTTATTTTCCTAAATTAGTCAAAACTTATTATATAATCTCGCCACAATGTCCTAAGCAAGTGTTTTGACTTTTTTTCTAGATCGTATGTGTACGTCTTCTACTAATGAAGCTTTTAGCATAAACAATTAGAATGACCTTGATTGTCCTATGGTGTTGAATTTAGTGAAATACATATTTTTTATTTGTAAAGCATGTGAATCCATTGTTTTTTTATTTATATAATTTAGTGAAATATATACTTTTTCTTTGTGAAACATGTGGAGCCATTGTTTATTGATTTATACTTCAAAACACATTGCAGCGTCCTCTTCTTCATGTGAATTGAGTTGCAAGCAACATAATTTAGTCATTCATATTGAAGGCAAAACATTATTTCTAGTTTCTCGCATAAAGTAAGCAAAGTTTATAGCATAACCTCATGGCAAGGGCCTCGGTGTGTGTTTCAACTCATTTCTATCATGTATGTGGTTTGGTTAGAGTGAATGGAGCTTGAAACAAAACAATGAGAATGGCTTACTTTTGGTTGTCCTCTATGGTGTTGAAATTAATTAATTTGTTTTTTTTTAAATGAGGGAGAGAGAGAGAGAGTGTGTGTGTGAGTGCATGTGTGTGTGTGTGTGTGTGTGTGTGTGTGTGTGTGTGTGTAAGCACATGCGCATACACGCATGCAACATGTGTTCATGATGCAACAAACTTCTCATCTTTAAAAAAACAATGAAAAAGGGCCATGATCGAGCATTTTTAAGATCATCCTTAGGGCAGTTGCAACCTAGAGCTTCATCTTGCTAATTAAAAGCTAATACTCGAAAACAAACCTTTATGATGCAGTAAAAAGATACGCCGGAGTACTTGTTTTGCATATGAACCAGCTCCCATTTATTATTTGGTCTATTGACGTAAGGAGCACTCTATTATGACAAAACACATGCAAACAAAAGTTGAAAGCGTCCACTTTAGATTTTGATTAGATGTACCCACGACAAAGAAGCACTCTCAAAATGGGTATGTCTGTTCAAATAGTCTAGACTTTATCTTCTTTAATTGCTCCTCAATCATGATTTTGACCTTTGAGGGGGTTGTCATTTCCATCTCTTAATTTTGGTTTTTGACATGCTTTGTGTTGATTAACATGCCAATTCTACTCAGGGATCTTAGGTTTCATAAGTAGTCAACATTTGACTACACAGCTTATGAGTACAAACGTCGTAATCATGTCTTACGACATTCAAGAAAATGTCAAAAATTAGCGAAATTATTCTTTATCGGGAAATTATTTTAGCTTTTATGATGTTGCTCTAACTAGTTTTATTGTGGTATCTTAACTTTTAAACTTCCATGACCATGACATACATAATGTCAAAACCTATTCCTTGCCTCACACTCTCTGATGCTTACAACTTCAAGCTCTTTATGATAATATAAATTCACACAATGGCCTTCTTTACTTAGATTTGTCACAAATCACTAGTAAATGGAATCTTTTCAACTTTCCATAATCCACTCTCTCGTTGTAAGTGAGCAAGGACATTGCTAGAAATTCAATGGATATGAAGATCTCTACGAGTGGTTACTTTTAGATGTGCTATCGACTCTCAATTTTATGTCATGATTGATTACAATGTACCATTAAATTTTCAAGACACAAGTAGTTGTTGGACATTGTTTGCATTTTTTGTCATAGTGAAGTGTTATTGCATTATCTTTGAGCTCATCTACCTAGGTCTGATTAAAGTATCCTCCTTTTTTCTCCATATAACTTCACCATAGATGTTTTGAGATACACTTTGCATTGTTTTGAACAATGTGTTGCAAGTGATTACTACATAGTTAGTTGTACTATTAGCCTTTCAAATACCTATGCATATTGCCACCTTATCTCCTAATTGCACATTATGAAATGTTAACTTGTTTGAATTCTACAATCAACTTGAGTCTTTCTTGTTAAGAACCATGTTCTCAAGTATGGATACCATTATGAATGGAAATGAGCCCCCACTATCTCATATTGGCAACAATTCTTCCCACTTCATTTTGGATATTGTCATCCATGGTTGTAAACCCCACCTTTCATGCTAACCATAATCCTTTCCACTTGTAAAGTCTAGTCATCAAGTGATAACACAAGCACACTAGCTTTTTGAACACTAGCTTTTTGACATCTTTCTTGAGGAGCCCATGTCTCACATTAGTTATTATTGTCATTGTGATTCTTTCGCATTGTCATGTTATTCTTGTTCTTGTACTTCTTTGATGTTGTAATCATTAGTGTTATCATTATTTTTGTTGTTGAAATGACTAAGCCAATATCATAGTGTTCATACTTAAGATTGATTATATATTCATTATCATCATTATATACCAATTACATTGTTATACTTGCGCATCATAATAGTAGTGTTAGTGTAAAAATCATGGTGGTTTGTTTTGTTATAGTTGATATTTGGTTTTTCCTTTAGGGTCTTTTCATCAATATGTCATTCTTCTTAATCCATTAGATAGGTTGTCATAGTACACAACTACACTTGCTAAACAATTCTGTCGAATTTTGGTTTTTTTAATATGTCTTTGTAAAAGGCATGAGGTTGGGTTGACAACTACCTTATCTTTGAACTAGTGCTCTTGGAAGGCTCATATTGATCTCCCCTTTTCTCTTTGTGCCTTTTGATGTGATAAGAAATTGAGGGCTTACCAAATCATGCATTTGGCCTTAAAGGTGTCCATCTAAGTAGTAGTTCTTATAGCCACTCCTAGGTTGATCAATTGCATTTGATTATTGTATTTTCCCATTATGGATGCATTTTGAGTGTTTCTTGCATGGACCTTTCTTTGTCATCATAGATGTAATTAGCTCTTCATCATGAGTTATTGGTGTTGATGGCGAGAGGTCTTAAATTGATGGCTTGGGTAAGGGGTGTTGAATATGCTAAAAGGTCTTCAATCGATGGATTAAATAACCATTAGGAAACACCATCAGGAGGTATGCATATCTCCCCACAAAGATCGATCAAGTCTTCTGAAAGACAAACTTACATATTTGCTTATGGCTTAGAATAAGCATCTTCTTATACAACTGCCATTACAAACACTCAAACAAGTAAAGAGTCTTTTGTGAAAATTTAAGGGTAGAAAATTTCAAACATTTAGATCTATTAGCGTTAAAACTTTTGTCATTGTCTATGTTTTGGTTTTCCAATTCATATTATTGATCAACAAAATCTTTATATGAAAATGAGATTTGCTTCAAATAAGGAGCTTAATTTTTTTGTTAATGGGTTGCATAATTTTTTCTAGTCAATTTATTTGTGTCACATGGTGCTAGCCATGTCTTCTTAGGACTAATCATGGCATTGCTTATTCTTCCTTCATATTCTTTTTTAGATATGCTATTTTGTCTGTACAGATATGCTAGGTGTAGAAGCAAGCCTCCAAACTATAGCAATAAACTATAGTAGAAAAACTACATAACTACCTATGCATCAATCAATATAAGGGTGATGCCCTTAGAATTAAAAAGAGGGATATATTGACCCAAATAGTTGCACCTTTAATTGTATTTCTAATGTGACATGCTTATGTGCACCTTGGTATCAAAGTCTTTTGTCTTCTCAAGGGTTTTTGTTCTAATTTAGCTTGTAGAGAAATTTGCTTTTAAGAAATTGATGAGCCCATATGTATTACATAGTTTCATATGATATCCAAAAATAGAAAGGTGGCCTTAGAAAAAGAATGATTGAGTTTTAGCACACTTTTTTTTATTAAAGCTTTAAAGTCATGTTCAACAAATGAAAGTTAGTATTATACAATATTAAAGTGTAGTGAATGTTAATTGGCACTAGATGATTTCTATTCAATGATTGAGGATATTGTAAAGGATTTGTAAATAAGAATGGTAAGGTATATGGAACTAGCACTCATGAAGTGATGTATCTAGGTGACTCCATCTAGAACTCCCAAGGAATATCCAAACTTTGTGACCTAGAATCACTTTGACTCTAACCTTACAGGGAAAGGTCCATCTCATACAAATAAGGATCAATGTGAAAAAGGGGTCCAATTTGACTTCTAAGGCCTCCTAACAAAGTTTCTAGCATTGGTCTAGGGTAGTTATGTAGGGGCACTAGTCTAGTTTGATTTGAGAAACCATAACTACCCTAGGCCACTAATATGCCTAATAGCTATCAAAGACAGTGAGAAACAAGGGGAAATTATATTAAACTATGTTTCTTTTGGGTAAATGGTTGAGTAAGGATTGTGAAGTTCAACTAGAATGGTTGCTTTGTAGAAAATTTAAGGAGAACAGATGTAAATTGGTTGCACAAGGCAAGTGTGTGAGGATATTTACCTCGGGTATAAATGTACTTGAGCTAAAGGCTACTATGTTTGCACAAGGTGTAGGAGTTGTGGTTGATATTAACATTTGGTGTAAACACATTGGCCATGTAAATATGTAGCAGTTGAAGAATATGTAGTCATGTGAAATTGTGATGGGCTTGCCTAAGTTCAAAGTGACTGATATGCAAAAAGTGTGTGAAGCATGCCAATTTTAAAAATAGATATGGGTGTATTTCATGAAGGAGAAAAGTGAGTGTTCTCTCACTTTCAAGATTTTAAGAATCTAGTTGAGAAACAGATAGCTGTGTAGATTAAGTGCCTGAGATAAAATGGAGGGAGAGAATACCTCTCCAATGAATTAAAACTTTTTCTAAAACAACATGGAATTTAAAGGCGGTTTACATGTAGGTACACTCCAGAATAGAATGGTGTTATTAAAAGGAAGAACGTGCACATTGTAGAAATTGCACGAGCCTAGGCTAAAAAGAATTTGCCTCACTATTATCGTATTGAATCTATCTTTATAGTTGTGTATATTATGAACTAGACTTCCACTACTATAGTGCATGATGGACACTAGAGAAGAAGTTTACTTGCAAAAAACCTTATTTGTCACATGTTAAAGTATTTGGATGCATTGCATATGTATATGTTCCTGATGAGCCAAGAAAGAAGTTGGATCTAAAAGCTTAAAAGTGTATATTTGTTAGCTATTTCCTTGAGCAAAAGGGTTACATGTGTTATAATCCAATTACATGCAAGTTATAGGTGACCAAAGATGTTGTGTTTGACGAGATGAGCAGTTGGTATGTTGCTGCAAAATAAATTATTGCAAATGATGTAAAAGAAAATGCAATTGCAAAAAATATAACTCTATAGTCACAAACATTGAGTTGGCCAAAAGAGTTCTCTTCTAATAGATCTATTGAGAGATCATGGAATGGTAGGTTGCATGTGAATAGCACTTCTACAAGTGTAAAAAATATATTGCAAAAGGGAAAAGAAAAAGTGGTTGAGCCATTTGGTTGCTAGATGTTTCTACAAGCTATTATCTGGTGTAAGAAAAACTAGGGCTAATTTAAAGGGATCACATACTACTCCACAAGCAAACAGGTCAACAAGAGTAAGGTATCCTCTAAATAGGTTGACATATGATGGCTATGTTGCTTGCCATTATGCATATATGGTGAAGGTTATAAATTCAATTGAGTTGGTCATGGATGAAGAAATTGCTGCATTGGATGTAAACTAGACTTGGAATTTAGTGCCACTACTTGAGGAAAAGAAAGTTATAGGTCCAAGTGGATTTACAAAGAAAATCATAATGTAGATGGAAATCTAAGTAGGTATAAAGCAAGAGTGGTTGCCCAAGGTTATGCAAAGACTATAGATGATTACAAGGAGAGATTTTCTTGAGTGGCAAAGATAGAAACTATAAGAGTTTTTATTGTTGTGGCTACAACGAAAGGTTACATCTTATAAGAGTTTTTATTGTTGTGGCTACAATGAAAGGTTACATCTTATATCAAATGGATGTAAAGAATGCATTCTTACATGGTGAGTTGCAAGAAGTGTACATGGAGTAGCTTGTTGGGGGTAAAGGTGCCTCTGCCTAGCCGCCTATGTATTACTACACTGACAATACCCACCATTGCACACCTACAAGTGATAGGATCATCACTTTATTCTTTAATCTTTTAGTGACAGTTTGAATAAAGGAAGGCCTGGTCACACATTGTGACGGTTGGAATTTCCATTTTGTGTCTCTCTCTTTCTTGCTCTTGCTCTCCCGCCATAGCTCTTCCAAGCAAGCTTTGATCCTTCTCACCTTTCAATTGGTATCAGAGCGTGGTTGCTTGAGCATTCGAGCTTGGTCCGTGACTCCTTTAACTTCCTATTGATTATCTACACTCATTGGGTCTCCTTTCCGGTAGCCATAGTCGACTCTCTCGAGCTCCCGTCACTCCCCGACTTCCCAAGCACCTACCCGGCCCATTTGGGCACTCTCAAGGCATTCATTCAGAGGTATTGAAGCATTATTTTGAGTGTTTATTTTAGTTTGCAGGGTACAACAGGAAGGGACTACAAAAAATTTCGTTTTTTACTTCAACCCTCCCTTGGCACTCATTGGCAGCCTCATTTCGACACTATACACTTGGTTTATGCTTGGCTTGGCATTGAGCATTGATGTGATTTGCTTCAAGTTTGGGACTGTTATACACAGTTTACAGGCAGCCCATAGCAGTGTTACATTAGCATTTTATATCTGGATCACTTTAGCATTGACATTTGATACTCGGTTGGTCCCGAATGCTAGCGGAATGTATGCCTATGACGTGAGATACTTTTGGGGTTGAATTTTCTCAGCCATTGATTATTTTACACAATCCATAGGCATCCCAAAATAGGGCAGTCCCCCTATCATTACACTTTATACTTATGCTACATGGTCATTTGATGCCCGATTATGCCCGATTGGTCCCGAGTGGTCCCCGAATGTTTGGGGAATGTATGCCTATTGATTGGCCATCATTTGGAGCTAATTTAGTGGCCTAAAATACTCAGTTTTACATAGTAAATCATTTCCTTACACTCCATGTTTGAAGTTTATTTAGTCACTTTATGCTCTGCCTACTGGTCACATGTGCTTCCCAGGTGTTTCATATAACTATTGGGATGCAAATGAAGGTTGAAAAATGCTTTGAATGGTTTCGAAATGTATTTTGAGCCTTGTTTGAGCTTTGGATTGGTTGGCATTTACTTGACATTGATCTACATTGGCATGCTTTGTGACAGAGGTTATACCTATGGTCTATGTATGACCCATTGGTACATGCTTGATGCTTATGTTACCTACACATGCTAGTTACATTGTTTGGACTTGGATGCTACTGGAACTTCATTTGGGCTTGACTTTGGATGTTTTGGAGCTTATTTTGGTCTTGCTTTGGCTTGTCACAGAGATTGATTGGGATTGTCTTCATGACATTGGATGCTATCATTGGATACTTGACCACTCATATGCTCTAGATGTCTTACTAATGTATGATCTTGGATACTCCATCACCGGTACTCTTACATGCTTTGTTTGAGCTTATTTTCATGACACTTACAACTTTTGTGCTAGTGGGAGCGTCTTGATATGCTTAATAGACATTGAGCATGCGGTTTATGCCACTTGAGCATTCGGATACTTGAGACTAGGATCTTTGCTTTGATGTTGCATGGTTGATATGCCGTAGTCCTCACAGATGTACTTGGGCTGATTTGGGTTTTGCACTCCCTGAGCATACACATATTTGTGTCAGGTCTTGCTAGTATTGTGTACACTTTGCCCTATTACACAGGGGGTGTATCGGTTTATTGACAGATTCATTTGACATGCTTGGGTGTTTCCTCGATGTCTGTATGACTGTCACATATTGATTTATGCTCGCTTGATGCCGGTTATGCATTCATTTTGCCTACAGTTTACTCTCATTGTAGCTGGCTATAATTTATTACAACAAGTAGTTATGCATGGACAAACATGGAATTTTCATGTTCAATCATCCTGATTTTATATATTGTTGATGGTACTTGGTGGGCAGCATCATTAGCTATCAGTTCATGGTCATTTTGCCTTGGTTTTGGTGGTTTTTGGTCATCTTTTGAAGTTTACAGTAAGAAGTTTTGAACTGTCTGCACTGTTCAGCTTGCAGTATGGCATCTTCTTCCACAGACAATGCTATCTTCAACATCACTAAGCTTGATGGTACGAATTATGCCTGTTGGAAGAGCCAAGTTTGGCAGGTATTGGTGCGGAAATTGTAGATAAAGCCACTAAGGATGCATGGTGAGCAGTCTGATACTATGACTGGTGACAAATGGGATGAGCTTGATGAGTTATGCAAGTCCACCCTCATCTCGTCTCTCACACTGAATAGGTGCATTACAATGTGGTTGAGGAAGCATAGAGCACTTGGCAACTTTGGGATAAAATCAAGAATCTCTATGATAAGAAAAGTCCAGCAAGTCAGATTTATTGGCTGAAGTAACTTATGGACCTGCCCATGAAGGAGAATATGATGATATCTGCTCATTTGAGCCAGTTCCATGCTATTCTCAAGAACTTGACTTCGCAGGGCATTACCTTCAATGATGAGGTAACTCCATTGTTTTCTCTTGGGACTCTGATTGAGTCATGGGATATATTTCGCACCGCCTTATGTGCTCCTGCTACTATTTTGAACTTGCCTGATGTAGAGAGTGCTCTTCTGCAAGAAGAGATCAACCATAAGAACTTGGATGCCTCTCATGTGTCGCATGCTTTGACTATTAGAGGTAGAGGTGGTAAGAATGATCGTGGGTATGGATGTGGCAGAAACTCACAGATGTCTAGGTTTAAGTCATGCAGTAAGTCGCATGGGAGAACTACTAATGTGATATGTCATCATTGTGGCAAGAAGGGTCATATACACCCACAGTGTCATGAGTTGCGCAATGAGAAGCACAAACATAAGGGAAAGACAAAGTACATGAAAATTCCAATGATTGCAGCATGGTACCTGCAAAATCTAGTGTAAAAATAAAGGAGATAAATATCATGCAGACTAATGACTCCGACAGGGAGTACATACTTGCAGCTAGTTCTTTGATGCTACGCCATTGTCTGAGGTTCACTCTATGTATGCGTAGTGCTGGCTTTTGAATTCTGGTGCTTCATTTCATGTTACACCTTATTGTGAGTGGTTCCACTCCTACTGTGCTATCTCTGGCTGAGTTCGCTTGGGCGATGACAGGTCACTTCCTATTATTGGCATTGGCACTGCAGCTTCTACTGGCAGTACTTTTCTGTTACAGGATGTACGTCATGTACTTGCGCTTACACGTAGTCTTATGTTTGTATGGCAGCTTGATGATGCTGGGTTTCATGTATCTTTTGGGGATTCTGCCTGGAAGATCATGCTTTGTCAGTGGCAAACTTGTGTTTGTTAGAGGTGCCAAGGCTAGTAGCCTCTATCCTCTTGTAGTTGATGGATCCTCTATTGATCATGCTTTGTCAGTGGGCTTCATCCCAAATGTATCTCTTTGGCATGCTTGTTTGGGCCATATATCCTTGAAGGGAATGAAACTGCTTTTTGGTTTGCATGTTTTGATTCATGTGAGCATTGTCTTTATGAAAGATAGATTAGGAACATGCATAAGAAGTCTGGTAGGACACACATGAGTGAGCCCTTGGCATTGGTACATTTGGATGTCTGTGGGCCCATTCCCTATCAATCTATGGGTGGTGCAAAGTATTTTGTGACGTTCATTGATGATTTTTTTCATAAAGTCTGGGCTTACCCCATTAAGCTTAAATCAGATGTCTTGGATGTGTTTCAGAGATGGCTTTCATTGGTTGAGAACCAGACTAGGCATAGGCTGAAATGCCTTCGAACTAACAATGGGGGAGAATATGTGTCACGTGCCTTTGAGCAGCTATGTGATGAGAGGGGTATTCAGCGTCAATTGATCGTCCCCTATACCCCACCCCAGAATGGTTTGGCTGAGCAGATGAATAGAACCATCCAGGAGCATGTACGCAGTATGCTTAGCCATGCAAGCCTACCACAGAGCTTTTGGGTTGAGGTAGTCAGTACAGCTCTGCATATCATAAATAGATCACCTTCTAGTGGTTTGGATTTTGAGGTTGTAGAGGAGGTATGGACTCCATCTTATGCACATCTACGTATCTTTGGATATGAGGCATTCTGCCATGTGCCTAAAGGCAGGTGTAGTAAGCTAGATCTTAAGAGTGTCAAATGCATTTTCATTGGCTATGGAGATGTAGGATATATGGTTTATCGTATATGGTATCCACATGTGCGAAAAGTCATCCGCATCCTAAGAAGGTGGTAGAGATACACATGGCTATATTCCAAGAGGAGCCATGTGCTCCTGCACAGCCAATGGGACAACGTGCAGCAATAGTTGGTACACTTGGCCAGGGTGTTGGACAGGTAGCATAGCCTACAGTGAGAAGGTCTACTAGAGATAGACGTCCGCTTGATAGATTTGAGCCCTCGATGGATTATGTCTTGGTTGCAGATGTAGGAGAGCTTTTCACCTATGATGAGGCTATGCACAGGGGTGACAGTCACTCTTGGGAGAGGGCTATGCAGTCTGAGATGGATTCCCTGCACAAGAATATGACTTGGGATTTGGTTGCATTGCTTAAGGGCAAGAAGACTTTGCTGTGCAAATGGGTGTACAAGCTGAAAAGTACCCCTAGAAACCCCAAGCTAGCTTATAAGGCAAGACTTGTTGCTAAGGGTTTTAAACATGAGCATGGAGTTGATTTTGATGAAGTATTTTCTCTTGTGGTTAAGATGACCAGCCTATTCTTGGTTTTGGCCTTAGTCGTGTAGCTTGAGTTGGAAATGTATGAAATGGATGTCAAGACTGCATTCTTGCATGGGGATTTGCATGATGAGATTTACATGGAGCAACCTAAGGGCTTTGCGGAGCCTGGCAGGGAGCACCTAGTGTGCAAGTTGAAGAAAAGTCTTTATGGCTTGAAGCAAGCACCTAGGGAGTGGCATCATTAATTTGATGCCTTTATGTAGTCACATGGCTACAATAGGAGTGCTATGGATTCGTGTCTTTACACGAAGACAGTCCGTGATGGCTCATTACTTATTTTGGTACTTTATGTGGATGATATGTTGATAGCAGGGAAAGCTCATGATGAGCTGGATGCTCTTAAATCTTAGCTGAAGAAGAGCTTTGAGATGAAGGATTTGGAAAGGGCTCTCACATTCTTGGTATGCACATTAAGCGTGACAGGCATCAGGGACTACTCTACCTCTCATAGAGGGAGTACATTCATAAAGTCCTTGAGTGTTTCCGCATGCAGAACGTGAAGCCTATTGGCTATCCATTACCTTCTTATGTGAAGGTCTCACTGGCCGATTGTCCACAGATAGATGAGCAGAGGGCCGAGATGGACAAGATCCCTTATGCATCAGCCATGTGGGTAGTTTGAAGTATGCCATGATATCCACTCGTCCAGATATTGCCTTTGCAATTGATGTTGTGGCATGCTATATGGCTATACTTAGCAAGAAGCATTGGGATGCCATGAAGGGTATCATGAGATACCTGAAGGGCACAACAGATATGTGTATTTGCTATGGCAGCCAAGATGATACAGGAGTTGTGGGGTACATAGGCTCCGATTATGCAGGACATGTAGATAGTAGGAAGTCCACTTCTGGCTATGTATTCACCTATGCTGGAAATGCTGTCTCTTGGATGTCCAGGGTTCAATAGTGTACGACTCTCTCTACCATTGACGCCGAGTATGTTGCAGCCACTGAGGCTTGCAAGGAGGCCATATGGTTGGGCCGTTTGGTTCATGACCTTGGGATTGATGCTATACCTATGATGCATTCGGATTCTATGAGTGCTATTTAGCTAGCCAAGAATCTGGTCTTCCATGTAAAGACGAAACACGTTGAGGTGAGGTATCACTTCATACGTGGGGTCGTGGAGGACAAGTCGTTTGACCTTGTCAAGATCTCCACTGACAAAAATCCTGCAGATCTGCTCATAAAAATTCTCACTATTGAGCACTTTGCATTCCTCAAGAGATTGATGGGCGTTGGATGAGATGACGTTTTTCCTCATCCTGTTGTACATGTGTACATTGTACTGTCTTTTTCTTTTTCTTTTCTCTCCTCATTGGGACAGATTCGCCTTTAAGTGGGAGGTTGTTGGGGGTAAAGGCACCTCTACCTAGCCACCCGTGTATTACTACACTGATAGTACCCGCCACTGCACATTGCAGGTGGCGGGTGCCCATCACCATCACTTTATTCCTTATTCTTTTAGTGACAGTTTGAATAAGGGAAGGCCCAGTCACACATTGTGATGGTTGGAGTTCCCATTTTGTGTCTCTCTCTTTCTTGCTCTTACTCTCCCGCCATAGCTCTTCCAAGCAAGATTCGATGAGAAGTTGGGTGTAAAGGCACCTCTGCCTAGCCGCCAGTGTATTACTACACTGATAGTACCCACCATTGTACATTGCAGGTGGCAGGCGCCCGTCATCATCACTTTATTCTTTATCTTTTAGTGACAATTTGTATAAAGGAAGGCCCGGTCACACATTGTGATGGTTGGAGTTTACATTTCGTGTCTCTCTCTTTCTTACTCTTACTTTCCCGCTATAGCTCTTCCAAGCAAGCTTCGATCCTTCTCACCTTTCATAGCCATAGGGTTATGAGAGCATGGTTCAGCCCAATTATGTGTGTAGACTATGCAAAGCCTTGTATGGGTTGAAATAGACACTGAGAGCATGGCATGATAAGATAGCATAGTATCTTGTCTCTATTGGTTTTTATGTTGCAAATGCATATCACTTGCTCTATGGATGTCAAATTGATAGGGGTATTGTTGTGATTACCCTATATGTGGACGATTTGATTGTTGGTGATGACAATGTGCGAGAGATGGAACATGTGAAGAGTCTTCTCAAGCAAAATTTTGACATGAAAGATTTAGGAGAATTGAACTACTTCATTAGCGTTGAGGTGATAAGAACATCTAAGGGGATATAGCTCTCACAAAGGTAGTACATCTTGGATATGTTGACGAAGTATAGTATGGTTGATTTTAAGCTAATCTTAGTACAATTAGATCGGAATATAAAGCTAAGTGCTGATGTGGGTGAGATATTAAAGGATCCCATCATGTACATGAAGATGGTGAAAAGATTAATCTTCACTACTATCACTAGGTAATATTGTAACTACACAATTGGCTTTGAGAGTCAATTATATATAAGTGCATCACAAGCCTCATTTGAACAATGTGAGACATACCTTGAGGTACCTTAAGGGCACACTAAATTATGGTGTTTTTTATGAGACTAACTCGGTGGTGCCGTTATTTAGTTATGTTGATGCAAATTGGGTAGGTTATATGTTTGACAAGAAGTCCACCAATGGCTTTGTATTTTCCTTTGGAAGTGGGGCTGTGACTTGGAGCAATAAGAAATAGCCTATTGTTGCATTATCGAGTACAAAGTCATAGTATAGGGGTGTTGCTATGGCAATATGTGAGGTAACTTGGATATGAAAGCCACTTGATGATTTAGGGATACAAATGCACAAGAGGCTTGTCATTTATTGTAAGACACATGAGCATCATATAGTTGGTGAGAAACCCAATATTTGATACACACATGAAACACATTGAGATTCATTACCATTTCATTAGAGAGAAAGTCTCACTCCACCCCTAAAATGACACTAAGTCGAGTTTTAGGACAATGCTCCTAGGAAAGTCAAATGCTTATCTCTTTGCTAAGATCCTTAGTCTGAAATTTCATGGAAAACCTATTGGTAAACCAAGACCGCCTTGTGGATCCATTGGGGATTTATCCATCCACTTTTCTCAAAGGCATAGTCTTAGTTTTTAAATTAATCCTTTAAAAACTATGCTTCACACATATAAACAACTTCCTTAATTAGAACAATTAAGACTAGCTTCTTTACAAAAATTTAGGCCACAAATACAAATACAAAATTATAGTCTTTTGAAGACAGTAGCAAACAATGTACTTATCTATACCTTCTCCAAGGTACAATACCTAGTTGCTATTTTGTCTATTACACCGAGACATGTATCCAAAGCACCTGGATACCTATGTCCAACTCCCATGGAGACAATCCACCCTTATCTAAAATTAGGTCTTTCAATGTCCACATATTCTAGGCTATGGTTTCTATCTCCATCCTAGGCCCAATATGGGGTGTATAGAGGCTCCCTAATACAAATGCCACCATAGAAGCAAACCTTGCCTTTCATGATGGCCTTCCCACCACTTGACCCTTAGTCAATGTATTGAGCAATTCCCTTTTGGGTCTCTTGCCTTCACTAGCATATCCAATGTGCAATCATGTTGGTAATCCACCCATGCATCAAACCCTTGTCTAGTAAGTCCTTGGAATGAGTGTAGCTCTTTCTTTCCTCTATACTTTAATGGTAGAATGGATAGCATCATGGTGAAGACAGTCAAAGTAGGTAATAAGAGTGGCTATGAATAAAGAGAAAAATAATAATTGAGTAAATACCAATCGAGATAGGAGGAGATTGAGGAAATGGCGATCGAAGGGACTTAGTGGTTGAAAATGAGAATAACAAAAACCACAAAGAGGGGTTGAGTCTCTTTCCCTCTCCCTTTCCTCCCCCTTTCTCTCCTCTCCCCTCTCTTAATATGAGTAGTAGTGTAAGAAGAACCAACCTTCAATTGCATTTAAAAGGCTATTTTATAACTTTCTTTCTGTCTCGTCACTTGGCATTTCAACCCTCATCCATAGGGTGATCAATCTTCTTTTTCATATTGTTCTTTTTAATTTATTTGTGGGTGCATGGGTATTTTGGTTTGAGATGACCTCTCAATTTGCATTATAGCAATTGCTGCTTGTCTAATAATCATGAGAGTGATGACGATGGCGATTGTGACCATGATGAGGATGATGATCATTTTGAAGAGATGAGGTAGCTTTGATCTTCAACATGACAATATGGCAATACTAGTGTTGTTGTCATGTTGATGACAAGGAGGATAAATTGTTAAATCTTTTAAGCTTTTATTTTTCTTTTAAACTTTTATTCGATTACTACCCTTCCCTTGGTTTTTTTTCATGCCCTTTTACTTTGGGGCTTGGAACCTTACATCATCTCTCACTTCAAGAAATTCAAGAGTTGGGTTAGGGACCCACCCCACTTTCGCTACACTACTCTGCACACAGGTACTCAAACTTGAGGCAACTTAATGAAATCAAAGAGCAAATTATTGCAATGTATTGTGGCTCAATTATTATTGCAAAAGTGGAGTCCATTATAAGTGAAATGTGGAGCAAGAGTGGAAGCATGAGCACAGTTACAATGTGTGACATGTCCTCCCTTATTCTATTGTCATGTAAAGAATAAAGAATAAGGTGATAGTGATAGCCACTGGCACCTAAAATATATAAGTGTGTGGGTGGTAAGTATAAGTAAATGTAGGCATTTAGGCACATGCGGCCTTTAACCCCTGATAGCCTCCCACTTGAAGACGAATGTGCTTGAGTATAGAGAGAACAATGAAAAAAGTAACAAAGTACAATGTGTACATATATGTACAACAAGATGAGGAATATACGTCATCTCATTCTACACCCATTATCTTCCTAAAGAAGGCATAGCATTCTACTAGGAGACTTTTAGTGAGTAGATCTACAAGATTTTTATTAGTGGAGATCTTGACAAGCTTTATTTACTTGTCCTCAACTACCTCTTTGATGAAGTGATAAAAAACCTCAATGTGCTTGGTCTTTGTATGAAAGACGGATTACATGCCAACTGAATGGTACTCATAGAGTTTGAATGCAAAGTAGAAGCCATAATCATACCAAGGTCTATTCACCAGATAACCTAACCATAGGGTCTCCTTGCAAGCCTTAGTGGCTACAATGTACTCAGCCTTGGTATTAGACAAGGCCATGCCTTTTGCACCCTGGACATCCAAAAAACAACATCCCTAGTAGCAAAAGGTGAAGACATAGCCAAAGGTGGACTTTTTATTATATCTACATATCCTACATAATCAGAGTCTCTGTAGCCCAAAAACTCCATCTTGGCCAGCATAACAAATGCACATATCTATACTGCACTTAAGATTTCTCATGATACCCTTCATGATGTCCCAGTCTTGCTTGCCACATGTTGCCATTTATAAGGAGCCACAACTTTCACTACAAATGCTATGTCACGTCTAGTGGCTATCATAGCATACATCAAGCTACCCACCACGTATATATATGGGATCTTGGCCATCTCATCCCTCTTATCATTTGACTAGGGATAATACGCCTGATTAACCTTCACATGAGAAGGTAATGGGTAGCCAATAGTCTTACCATTGTGCATATAGGTTCCACTCAAGAACTTTATGAACATAAACTAGTAGAGGAGTCCCTTAGAGTGATTGCGTGTAAGGCACGTACCATGTATGTGAAAGGCATACCCCATGTCCTTCAACTCAAAGATCTTTTTGAGTTGAGTCTTCAAAGCATCCAAGTTACCACCATGATTATACATCCACAAGGGCATACTCTCCTCGTAGTCACTAATCTCAAGAATCCATAAGATCCTATCATTGCAACACAATTATATATCCACAAGGGCATACCCTCCTCATAGTCATTGATCTCAAGAATCCACAAAATCCTATCATTGCAACACATGTATATCAACTTCTTAGCTCTACATGCCAATAATCTATTTCGAATGGTGCTATGCACATATTTACATGTGTTCCAATTTCACTCTAAGATAGAGTTGTTAGCATATTGCGCTAGTATATGTAGAGCGAGGGGTCTCATATGTGGACAAGTCTCCCTTGTATTCATGGTCCACCACTTTCATTGCCCCTTGGCCATCTCCTACACAAAGAGATTAGAAAATGGACCTTCTCTTAACCTGAAACTAGAGATCTCTTTGACACATTCCTTACATGCTACCTTGTCATTTGCATAGAATGTGTTGACCATAGTGTAGAAGTCTCCAACCACCTCACTATTGCTACATATGTTTAGGCCCCAATACCCAAGATCTAACATGTACGTGACACTGGACAATGGTTTATGGGCTACAACCCATCTTCTCTGAATATATTTTGATAGTATCTTCCTCTAAGATGCATTAAATAGTTTTTGCTAGGGCTTTTCAATGGAGTTTTTAATCTCCTTATAAGACTCTAAACTCTCTTGCATAGTCTATTGTGTCATCCATTGCTTTTCTATGTTTGCCACATTCTCATCCATTCTACATATATCATACATGATGGGCATCATTACATGATATGCATTGGCCACCACAGACCACCACCACTTAATCCTTGTTTTAACAATTAGAGAGCAGTCCAACAACATTATCCCTTAGTCACACACTTTACTCAACTTCTCAATTGTACATATCCTTGTATGAGAATATCTCTATCATAACACCCTTGTTTCAACTTCAGGACTCCAAAGTATAAAAATGAGTGCAAAACCATATCTTTGTAGGAAGCTTTAACATGCACGACATCCGAACTTGGTATATGCCAAGTATTCAACTTCTTTTGAGAATAAACTTGGCAACTCTCCTACAATCATCAATAATCCTAGCAAACCAACCCGTATCTTTCTTTTTATACCAATCTTTCAATATCAAAAAAAGTGAATGAGTGTTGCAACCACTATATGCAATCTTTGGATATCATTCTTCTACAAGTCTAGCTGCATTTTTATAGTTCTTTGCACTATCCATAACAACTTGCATCACATGATGATGCCTTATCTCTTCAATAGTCTTGTATAAAATATCTACATTATATTCCCTTGAATTAATTTTTCCTATGCTATGTATGGCCTTTAAGAATGTTTCCCCCCTAATGAAACCAACATGATGTTTATCAATGGTAATTGTGGAACATTGGACCAACCATATGTTATAATAGTACATCCAACCAAGCCCAAGTTGCATAGAATGACCTTTCAACCCGCTCCTTCACCTCTAATTGGCACTTATCACAAACATCATGCAATATTGAGTAATAAGATTGTGAGGAAAATCCAACCCCAAACTCCCTTGTTCCATGCATACTTCCAATTATCATTATCCACAATTGTCATTACATGGTTCGAAAAAAAAAGCGTTAGGTAAGGCCATCTATACTCCTTCTAATTGCATCACACAAAACTTTGATGGAGAGAGGCTTGGTGGACACTCTCTTTGTTCTTGGATTGGAACTTTCCCCATCAAGTTGTAATTGAAACTCTCTAGAGTTAAAGGCATGGGATGTCTTAGATTGAGAGGTATTTGGCTTATTAACAATGTCAATCTACAAGTCAAACATCCCAACTTCAACACATGACACTGTTGTAGTGGAAGTCATCTTACTTTCATAATGTTTGCAAATAGCTTTGGCCACTTGTTTAGCAACAACTCAATGTTGACATACATGCATGGACTTCTTCACACTACCAAAGAAATGGTCCCTAATGTAGGATGTACAATTAGACTTCACAATATGACAAAAATTACATTCCCAATGCATATATCCACCTAAAAGATTTTGGACAAATTGCCACTCTATCCCTAATGGATTATTTTTGGAGTTAGGACCTAACTTTGCATTTGACTCTGGTGAGAGGAATAAGCATTGGTTGTCTTTGAAAATTGGAGAATTGGTGCCCTCATATTCTTGAATACTATATTGCACATGGAGGTAACAAGTAAGTGATCAATAATCACTACTCTATAAGATTCCTAGCTACAAGTTGCAATAAATTAGTAATACATGAAGCTATCCATGGAGCAAATAATCAAATAAATAGACAAATGAATTATATAACAATTCATGAAATAATCAATCATTTACATCCTCAATCTTTAACATACAAAGTAAGTGCACTTAAAAATAAGAAACATACACTTACATGCAATTGCTATTCCTATATCATTTTGACAACCACATGCAACACATAAACACTATTCATTTTGAAAATTCATAATAATCTTTTTGTACACTAATTATAAATATGTAATGATATGAGTTATGACGTGAAAGAATTATGAAAAAGACAAGTAAACATGCAAATATTGAGTGCTCTTACACCTAAGGAATAGTATATGCACAAGTAAACGTGCAAAAATATTATAAATATTCATCTTTTATATGACATGAACATTACTATTCACATATATTATAATATTACATATAGAGTTAATATGCAATGCATGTACACAACTTATCAACAATTAGCATAACATTTAAAATTTAAAGTACATGTTTAAAGTAATGATAAACAAAGCTAACGAAGTGATATTTGTCTGATTAGGGATAACATAGCCCAAATGGCACCAAACAACAACCATACCATGAACTAACATTGCCCAAGATAAGACATTAACCCATTAAAGAAAGTTCATATATACTTACTTGTTATTTTTAAACCCAATGCTTCATATTTAGGATACATGCAACCCATGTGAGAACCAACTACGCGAGATACAAAGCACTTTGTGATTGCCTTAATATTGGTTCAAAAATAAGATGCAGGACTAGAAAACAATCAAGGATTACGTCTTGCTCTCATAAGAACAAGTAACTTGATCTTGGCCACGATGGAAGACATGGTTCACTCCCATGGTAGCATGCAAGCAAGGGAGGCTTTGGACACCCCATACTAGGCCTAGCATGGTGATAAAAACATGTGTGGGCTAGTATCCGTGGACCTTGGCAAACCGAATTCTAGATAAGGGTGGATTGTCTCCATAGGAGTTGGGGACACAAGCATCCAAGTGCTATGGATATGGTTCAACCTAATGTAAGTGATGCAATGCTCGCTTGGAATTGTATCTTGGAGAAGGTATAAGTAAGTACATTGTTTGGTATTGTATTCAAAAGACTATTTGAATTTGTCTTTATGTATGTGACTTAAAATTACATGAAAAAACTTGTGTTAATAGGTCTAATTAAGGAAGTTTTATGTATGTACGAAACATAATTGTGGTAGTATCAATTAGAATACTAAAATCACACCTCCAAGGGAAGCAAGTGGATGAATCCCTAATGGGTTCATCCTACAATATGGTGGCCTTGGTTAGATAAGAGGTTTTCCATGAAATTTTAGACCAGGGATTTCAAAAAAGAGTGACTGTCCTAGAGCGTTGTCCTAGAACCTGACTTAGTGTCATTTTAGTAGACCATAATGAGACTTCACCCTATGGGTAGAGGGGTTGACACATCCAACTCTTGCTCATTTCTCACTCTCTTTGAACCAAGTGTGACACTAGTCCACTTTGGTTCGAGATGTCTTGCATAAGCAGTTATCCCAAACTGATACTAGAACTTCTACTAATATGTCTTAGAAATCAATCACGACCCCCTTGTCAAGTGAATCCTTGTGGGAATGAGGTGAAGATTCCCTTGCAAGGATAGACACAAGTGTTTCTAGGTCTAGAAGTTCTAGATATTCCTTGTTGGGAGTTTCAAATAGAGTCACCTAAATACATCCCTTGTACTACCAAAGCCATGCTATCAATAATTCTCTAAATAGAGATGCTAGATGTGGTGAAAAAAAAAATTCAAAGATTTATCCATATGTTTGTATTTTGCCTTGTGATCTCAAGTGCAAAAGAGTTAAAGGCACCTTAAAAAGTTGTCCTAATTGATGTGATCTTGGTTACTAGGCACCTTCTACAACCATGAATACAGAGTGAAAGGTGAGAAGGATCAAAGCTTGCTTGGAAGAGCAATGGTGGGAGAACAAGAGCAAGAAAGAGAGAGACACAAAATGGAAACTCCAATAGTCACAATGTGTGACTAGGCCTTCCTTTATTCAAACTGTCACTAAAAGAATAAAGTGATAGTGATGAGCGCCCACCACCTGCAATGTGCTGCAGTGTGCATTGGTGGGTACTGTTAGTGTAGTAATACATGGGTGGCTAGGCAAAGGCACCTTTACCCCCAACAACCTCCCACTTAAAGGTATGCCCCAATGAGGAGTGAAAAGAAAAAAGACAGTACAATGTACACATGTACAACAGGATGAGGTAAAATGTCATCTCATCCAATGTCCATTAATCTCTTGAGGAAGGCAAAGTGCTCAATAATGAGGCCTTTTGGACAGATTTGTAGGGTTTTCATCAGTGGAGAACTTGACAAGGTCAATAGACTTGTCCTCCATGACCCCATGTATGAAGTGATATCTTACCTCAATATGTTTCGTCTTCGCATGGAAGACCGGATTCTTGGCTAGCTCAATAGCACTCATAGAATCTGAATGCAGCGTAGGTATAGAATCAATCCCAAGGTCACGAACCAAACGGCCCAACCATATGGCCTCCTTGTAAGCGTCAGTGGGCTGCAACATACTCGGCCTTAGTGGTAGAGAGAGTTGAACACTGTTGAACCCTAGACATCCAAGAGACAACATTTCCAGCATAGGTGAATACAAAGCCAGAAGTGGACTTCCTACTATCTGTATGTCGTGCATAATCAGAGTCTATGTACCCCACAACTCTAGAATCCTGGATGCCATAGCAAATACACATATCTGCTATGCCTTTCAAGTATCTCATGATACCCTTCATGGCATCCCAATGTTTCTTGCCAGGTGTAGCCATATAATGTGCCACAACACCAACTGCAAAGGCAATATCTGAACAAGTGGCTATCATGGCATATATCAAAATTCCCACAGCTCATGCATAAGGGATCTTGGCCATCTCAGTCCCCTCTACTCATCTCTCTGCAAACAATCAGCCTGTGAGACCTTCACATAAGAAGGTAATGGACAGTCAATAAGCTTTACGTCCTACATGCAGAAATGCTCAAGGACTTTATGAGTCTATTCCCTTTATGAGAGGTAGAGTAGTCCTTGATGCTTGTTTCGCTTAATGCGCATATCAAGAATGTGAGAGGCCTGTCCCAAATCCTTCATCTCAAAGCTCTTCTTCAGTTGAGATTTAAGAGCATCCAGCTCATCATGAGCTTTCCTTGCTATCAGCATATCATCCACATAAAGTACCAAAATAAGCAATGAGCCATCACCAGCTTTCTTTGTGTAAAGACACAGATCCATAGCACTCCTGCTGTAGCCTTGTGACTGCATAAAGGCATCAAAATTATGATACCACTCCGTAGGTGCCTGCTTCAAGCCATAAAGACTTTTCTTTAACTTTCACACTATGTGCTCCCTGTAGGTTCTACAAAGCCCTTAGGCTATTCCATGTATATCTCATCATGCAAATCTCCATGCAAGAATGCAGTCTTGACATCCATTTGATACATTGTCATCTTGACCACATGACAAAAGACTTCATCAAAGTCAACTCCATTCTCCTATTTAAAACCCTTAGCAACAAGTCTTTCCTTATAAGCCGACTTGGGGTTTCCAGGGTACTTTTCAGCTTGTACACCCATTTTCACGGCAAAGTCTTCTTGCCAACAGGTAAGGAAACCAAATCCCAAGTCATATTCTTATGTAAGGAGTCTATCTCAAACTGCATAGCCCTCTCCCAAGAGGGACTGTCACCCCTGCGCATAGCCTCATCATAGGTGAGAGGCTCTTCTGCATCTGTAACTAGGACATAGTGCATCGAGGGCTCAAATCTATTAGGTGGACGCCTATCTCTAGTAGATCATCTCACAGCAAGCTTTGTTGCTTGTCCAATATCCTGTCCAACACCCTGGCCATGGGTACCAATTGCTATTGCATGCTGTCCAACTGGCTATGCAGGAGCACAAGGCTCCTCTTGGAATATAACCCTACATATCTCAACCACCTTCTTAGGCTGCCTATGCATCTTGTCTTCATGGAAGACTACATCATGGCTACGGATGACTTTTCGCGCTTCCGGATCCCAGAGGTAGTAACCCATCTCGTCTACATCTCCATAGCCAAGGAAAATGCATTTGACACTCTTAGGATCCAGCTTACTACGCTTGTCCTTGGGCACATGGCAGTATGCCTCACATCCAAAGACACATATATGCACATAAGACGGAGGTTTTCGAGTCCATACCTCCTCTATAACCTGGAAATCTAAACCATTGGAAGGTGTTCTATTCATTATATGCATAGCTATACTGACTGTCTTAGCCCAAAAGCTTTGTGGTGGGCCCGCATGGGTAAGCATATTGCGTACACGCTCCTGGATGGTTTGATTCATCCGCTCAGCCAAACCATTCTGGGGTGGGGTATAGGGGGTGGCCAATTGATGCTTAATACATCTCTCATCACATAGCTGCTCAAAAGCACATGACACATATTCTCCCCCCATTGTTAGTCCTAAGGCATTTTAGCTTATGCCCAGTCTGGTTCTCAACCAATGCAAGCCATCTCTGAAACATATCCAAGACATCTGACTTAAGCTTAATGGGGTAAGGCCAGATGTTATGCGAAAAAGCATCAATGAACATCACAAAATACTTTGCACCACCCATAAACTGACAGGGCATGGACCCATAAACATCCAAATGTACCAATGCCAAGGGCTCACTCATGCGTGTCCTACCAGACTTCTTATGCATATTTCTAGTATGTCTGCCATAAAGACAATGCTCACATGAATCAAAACATACATAGTCAAGGGTGGTAGGTACTGCAAACCAAAAAGAATTTTCATTCCCTTCAAGGACATATTGCCCAAATGGGCATGCCAAAGAGATACATGTGGGATGGAGCCCATTGACAAAACATGATCAACAGAGGATCCATCAACTACAAGAGGATAGAGGCTACCAGCCTTGGCACCTCTAGCAAGCATAAGTCTGCCATGGGTGATCTTCTAGGCAGAATCGCCAAAATATACATGAAACCCAGCATCATCAAGCTGTCCTACAAACATAAGACTACATGTAAGTGCAGGTACATGACGTACATCCGATAATAAAAAAGTACTGCCAATAGAGAACTGTAGCTGCATATCCCCAATGGCAACAATAGCAAGTGACTTGTCATCACCCAAGTGAACTGAGCCAAAGACAGATGCTCCCATTGGCACAAAAGCCATATGGATCAAGCCAAGAAGCTCAAGAAAGGCATATGATAGCACCAATGAGACGAAAGATCCAAGACCTAGCATCAATAAGACATCATGAGCATATAGGCTATGTAGCCCCCAATTATAGCATCCATAGACATCAAATGTATCCCAAATACAACTCTGGCAAGACAATAAATATCCCAAATAAGTTTCGGGAATTGAAATGCAAGCCAAGACAAGGCTCTAGTAGCAATCGGCTCCAAACAATGTAACTAGCATGTAGTAGTGGCATAGGCCAAGCATGCCAAGACCGGTAAGACATAGGTAACATACATGCCATATGTACATCCAAGACGGTGCATCAAATGCATTTCAAAGCCGAGCTCAAGCTCAAATGAAGATATGGAACCAAAGACAAGCTCGATGTCATACCCTGAAGGTCAATATTTCATTGCATATCCCAAAGACATAGCCCTAAACCAATAGGCATAACCAAAGGCATGTAAGATAGCTTCAGCCCACACTAGTATAGCAAATATTTACTATTAAAACTAAGTATTTTTAGCAAGAAAATCAATCCAAAATGATGGCATAACATGTGACTTGCATCCCCCAAACGATCGGGCATCAATAGGTACCAAACCGGTTAAGTAGAAGTGCCCAAACAAGCATAGCATTAGATGCCAATGCTACTTCTGCATAACATGACTATGGGACTACTGTAAACATTCCTAGGAATGTAGAGATTAGACTCAAATCCAATGCCAATGATCAATGTAGAGACCATAGCCAAGTGCATTGCCAAGCCCAAAGAAGCATGACATAGCCATCACTAAGGAGTAGGTGTGTTGTTCTGTCATGCTGTCCATGAATCAACCAAAAATGGCACAAATTTGCTGATGTGTTCTTCTACTTTTGTACATCCACGTGGCCTCAATGGCAATGATTAAGGCTCCAGGGGGTGCCCAGGGAGGCACACAACAAGCCTCAAGTGCCTAAATGCAAGGGGTAGCAAGATACAAGCTCCAAGGGTTTGAGCTATGGCTACCCTGATTGACTGCAACCTAAGAATTAAATAAAAGCACTAAAAGAATGCTTCAATACCTCTATAGAAATGCCCTGAGGGTGTCTCAATAGGCCAGGAAGGTGCTCAGGAAGCCGGGGAGTGACGGGAGCTCGGGAAAGTTCGACTATGGCTATCGAGAAGGAGACCCATTGCTATATGTATTTGAATAGAAGCTGAGAATGCCACAAACCAAGCTCAAGAAGCCGGGAAGCCAAGTTCTAATACCAATTGAAAGTTGAGAAGGATCCAAGCTTGCTTGGAAGAGCTATGGCGGGAGAGCAAGCGCAAGAAAGAGAGAGGCACAAAATGGGAACTCCAACAATCACAATGTGTGACCGGGCCTTCCTTTATTCAAACTGTCACTAAAAGATTAAAGAATAAAGTGACGATGATGGGCGCTTGCCACTTGCAATGTGCAGTGGCAAGTACTGTTAGTGTAGTAATACACGGGTGGCTAGGTAGAGGCGCCTTTACCCCCAACACTGAGCTCCAAGCAAAAAACTCCAAAGCACACGAAGCCTCTTGAAATCACTGAAAAAGGATCCAATATTGAGTCTAATATTGAAGTTTGGACCGAAACTCTTGAAGGCTACTTTGATGTAGTAAGAACAAGTGCACCTAACAAGGACATGATTAAAAAGCTATGGTTGGTGGGCAATTCACACTTGTGGTGGAAGCACTGCTATACCAAGATATGCTACAACTAATACTTTCCACCTTCCTATCATTCTATTGGTATGAATGAGCTTTTCAAGTTGATGCAACTAAGTCTAACACTAGAAACATACTACTTTTAGTTTGTGACACTCATGAAATATACTCCTAAGATGGACATCTACGAACAAGTTGTAAGATTTTGCCATTGATTGAATCATTTTTTGATTATTTACATGGAGTGTCTAAGGCCAACTGACTTGTAAGACACTCTCACATGAGCCAAAGCTTTGATTTGGCAGACTGCCTTCTTGAAGATAACTACCTCTTAGTGGACACCAAAGAAGATTATGACAACTCAAAACACCAATAAAAGAATTTCTACTAAGTTCAAAGAGGTAGGGCACATTTGAAAGAGATGCCCTAATCATTGATGCTTCCATTGCAATGAGCTAGGACATATCCAAGATAATTGGACCAACAAGATGCAGAACTAGTAGGGAAATAAAGCCATGCAATTTTAGCACTCTTTATACTTGAAGAATTAGATAGTGATGAAGGGCTAGAGCTTATAGTAAGCCTCAAAGACTAATAGAAACCCTAGAAAAGATCTTGATGACATGGAAGAAGTGTTATATTTGTTTTTGGGGGTTATAGGCCACTTGTGCCTAGCCACCTACATTTACCTATACTTATTGCTTGCACACTTGTACACAAGAAGTGGTGGCTACTTGTCACTTCTACTTTATTGTTTATACTTTACATAACAATAGAATAAGGGAAGGTAGCTAACACATTGTGTGTGTTGGAGTTCCCACATACTATCTTGCTCTCTCTTGCTTTCGCTCATGCTTTCACATCTACTCCACCTTTCAACTGGTATTAGAGTGGATATTCCAAGAGCTTTATCAACGTTGCATTCAGCTTTGGAAGAGAGGTTGACTTATAGCTTTCATGGTAGCCCCATTTCAGTCCATTTGAGCTATATATTGGTTTTCCTACCTTCAATAGTTATTTTAGGTTGGTTGAGGAGCTTTCCAAGGATTAGTTGAGCCTGCCTATAGAGCTAAGAAGCAACCATCACAAGCCCCAGGTTATTCATGCTAGTTGCACCTACTATCTAGGCAACATGTCTTTGACATACAATAGCTCATCTTGCTCTCATTTGGCTCCTGGGTGTTGCTCTGAGTGTTGGGTATTGCTCTCGACATTGAATGATTGGTTTTGAGTACCATTTCAAGTGCATAGATTGAGTCATTGACTATGAAAACAAGGTAGTTCTATTATATACTATCTATACAGTATGTATTTTCTCCCTCTCTCTCCCCCTGCCGTGTGCATAGCAGGGAGAGAGAGAGAGAGAGAGAGAGAGAGAGAGAGAGAGAGAGAGAGAGAGAGAGAGAGAGAGAGAGAGAGAGAGGGAGAGAGGGAGTGAAGTAAATGATAGGGGGGGGGGGCATGCAGCCCCCCAGATGGCGGGTGGCATCGCCTTATCACCTACCCCCCCTCCACCATATAAGGCGGCCCTCTCCTCCCGTGATGTTACAATGCCCCCTCCTTGGCATTTAGACAGCGTCCCCCTCCCCTTCGTTGCGGCATAGTGCGCCCCTCGTCCCCCCTCCCCCGGGATTAGTGAGAAAGAGAGGAAGAAGGAGGGAGAGAGGGAAGGAGGAGAAGAAGAGAGAAGGAGAGGGAGAGGGAGAGAGAGGGAAGGAGAAGAAGAGGGAGAGAGAGGGAAGGAGAAGAAGAGAGAGAGAAGAAGAAGAAAAAGAGAATGGGAGAGAAGAAGAAGAAGAAGAGGAAGGGAGAGAGAAGGAGAAGAAGAGAGAGAGAGAAGGAGAAGAAGAAGAAGAAGAGAAAGGGAGAGAAGAAGAAGAAGAAGAGGAAGGAAGAGAAAGAAGGAAAACAAATTGGGGAGAGGGTGAAAGAAGAAGAAAAGTTATGCATGTTGAAGTCGCATTGTTTGGCCTTAGATTCCTTGTGAACCCGCATACCACTTCCTTCTACCAAAGCAAGAGTGGTCGATTTACCTCAAGGGTTGCAAGACTAGGAACGCACAAGGATGGTCCCCAAGAGACGAGATACAAGGAGCACAAAGTGCAGAAGTTGCAAACTGGGCTAGGAACATATCCAATGCAAGCGGAGACATAAATACCACCAACCCTCCACCAACTATAGCTCATATCTAGGTTGTACCAAGATCTAGATTCTTCTTACGCATCTTGAATTCTTAAATAGAGGTAGAATTGCATGTATTCGCCATTAAAGGGCTTAGGATGGGTTGATTTTCTACCCTAAATAGGTAGTCATGACTAATAAAGGTCAAGGTGAAATCACTTAGATCATTTAAAGGATCTAGAAGGAATTTGTTAAATTGACCTTACAAAGCCCTAACCCAAGGGGGAGAGCAGACTTTATGGTAGTTGATTTATGCTAAGCATGTTGCTTGGAACTGTTGAAATGGTTTTAATGAAGGTTATCTTGTTAAAGATGGATTGTTGATCCAAGTTATGCTTGGTTGTTTGAAAAGGGTATCCCCAAGTGAATGTCGACTGGTTGTGTTAGTAAGAGGAGAGCATCTTACTAAGGACAGGTGGATCATAAGCAAGGTGATTGCTTGATGTGGTTTTGGATGCTAATCCAAGTTGTTTGTGATTGATGATTGCATGGCTTGGTTTGAGATGACTGATTGCCATGGAAACAAAAGGGATGTTTTCCCTAGTAAATGTGATTAAGCTGGTTGCTTCAGCTATGGTTGATTTCCTAAAGGGATAATTAAGGAAGGATGGCGCTAGCTACCCCCTGCAAACTGCCAAACCCTAACCAAGGGGGTTATGAATATGCATCGAGAATGTGGATTGAACCCGTCGTGAGAGGTCTCTCTGTGGAAATTACTTGGCATAGGAGGATGCTTGGGTGCCAGTGGGGGACTTTGGCTGTAAATCCCAATGCCTTCGGACCCTACACAAGTGTTCTATGTGACTCGAGATGGAATCTTGAGGCCTTGATACTAGTTACAAGGCAGAATCTTGGTAGGATAAACCTTTGGGTTTTTATTTTCGGGGTACGAAAGGATTTTTCTGCGGAGGCAAAAAGGAACACTTAATTCTCTTGTATGGGCGGGAGACAAACATTAACATGAAGATAAGTTAAGGAGCTGTTTGATCTTGTTTTATCTTGTCTTTGTGTCCATGCCCTAAATTACGTAAAGGAACCTATAATTAACGGGTTAATTAAGGAAGCTGCTTTTATGTGTCAAACATAATGTGGTAGGTTATTAGATAACTAAAACAACCCCCGAGGGAAGAGTGGTGGATGTGACCGTCGGGTCCACCCTATGGCAGGGTGGTCTCGGTTAGCCAAGAGCTTTCCTCAATGGAATTTATTTGATGCGAAAGTTAGATAGACAAGGACCTTAGAACTTGTAAGTTAAAAACCTGATTCATACTGTTTTAGGGGACCAGAATGGGACTATGGCCTACAGGCAGAGAGGTCAAGCGATGCATCCCTCTCATTTCCCATTTTCTTTGAACCAAGTGCGGTATGAGTCTGCTTTGGCCCAATTGTGTCTGCACAAAATGGAGTAGTTGTAGAGTGATGCTAGAAGGTTGCTAGGAAGACCCGATTACAAGGAACCTGGACTTCAAGTCGATCCTAGTGGGAACGGCCGGATAAGTTCTGTTGCTGCGTGGCAGACTCGAGAGACCCTAGTTGGCAAACCCCGTATACCGGGTGGCGTCTTATAGATATATCTCTAGATGGACTGCTAAGACGTGTCCCGCGATCTGAGGAGCGGGCACGTTACACATCTACAATGCATGTGCCCTCAAAAACCTGCAAGAAACACCCTTCCTCTCAACAAGAAACCATGCTCACACACACAATTTGGCACACAAGAAATATGACCATCATCTTCATCCTCACTCTCTCCTTCTTCCATGGAAGAGATAAAGCAAGAAAACACAAGAAAGGAAAGAGAGCAAGAGTTGTGCCAATGCAAGAGAGAGAAGAAAAGATACGTGCAAGAGGAAGATAAAGAAGAGAGAAACGGAGGTTGCAACCACCTCTCTCAACCACTTTTTCCCCAAAATCACACGACTCTCAACTCCACCTTTTCTTATTTCTTGAAGGGTTTGTTTTACACGAGCATTCTTAGACCTTAGGAAGAAGGCATATGAACATTGAAATATTAAAACCTTTCAACTTTTGCAAAACACACACACCATTTCTCATGCTCATGGCTTTACAATGTGGACCCACTAAAATTGCCAAGAGCATTTACAAAGAATATTGCCAATGATACCACACATAAAAAAGAATTACAAAGCCAAAATGCTTGAATTTTTGCCGATGTAGACCACATATTGTGCCTTTTTCTTACATAAATTTTGGGGTTATCACTTTGGATGCTTTGCACTTGCTCAAGTGGGAGTACTTGATTTTTTTCTTTTTTCATAGATATTGGTTCATTTGAGTCAATGGGAAACTCTCTTATGCTCTCTTGAATTATGCATATACTGTCACTGCAGAAGTTTATGACTATGGACTGATTTGCCTTTGATTTAGACACCTTGTATTGCTTATTATTGGTGGGTTGTTAGTGGTGGATACATGCTTGACATGCATTGTGGTATGCATCTACATCTATGTATCTAACACCTTGGATGTTTTGATAGTCTTTGGTGCTCGATGGTTTATGCTAAACTACTAGTTGCATTGTACATCCTAGTTGCTATCCGAATCTTCTTGGTAGTGCTACCTTATTCTTTTGCATGTTTACATATAGTTGCATGTTGGTTTACTATAGTTTTATGGGCAGCCATGCTGAAAATCAATTTTGAGCAATTTTTTTGAGAGAAGGTACTTGTATTAAAAAATTTACTACTTTATGCTTGTGGATAGTAGTATATTTGCTCAATCTTTTTCCTATTACAACAACCCATACTCTTGTTGTTTGGTAGACATAAATGCAAGTGCTTCAAATACTTCCAATGGCATTAATATCTTCAACATATAGAAGTTGGAAGACAATAACTTCTAGTATTGGAAGACTTAGATTTGGCAGGTAGGTGCAAAAGAAGCAAGTCAAGCCATTAAAATTAGAGGATGTAAAGCCAGAACCTTATGATGTAGAGGATTGGGAAGAGCTTGGTGAGCTATGTAACTCTATTATTTTTTTGTCATTGTTAAAGAATATAGACTTCAATGCCATTGAGACTGTTGCTTATGCATTATGGAACATGATTTGTGATCTCTATGATAAGTAGAGTTGTGCAACACAATTGTATTGGGTTAAGAAACTCATGGATCTTCACATAAAGGAAGATCTATCTATGTCTTCTCATTTAAATGAGTTTCATTCCATTTTTAGTCAACTTACTTAGAAGGGCCTCAAGCTTGAGGAGAATGTTTAGTCTCTTCTCTTGCTTCTCACACTGCTTAAGTGTTGGGATACCTTTGCACTATTATGAGTGCAAAACCTCCAAAAGATGGCATTCAATCAAGGATTTAGAGGGTGCTTTGCTTACAAAAGAAGTAAACAAGGAGAATGTCAATGCAACCCATACTTTGCACGCACTTACAATGAGAGATATAAATGGTGCTAATGGGAATAATAACTATGGTAGAGACTCACATCCTAACATAGGCAAGTCTAAGTCTCATGGACAATTGTGCAATAAGTCATGTGGTCATAAGTACTCTCTTACTTGTCATTATTGTGAGTAGTAGGGTCATATAAGGCCATAGTGCCAAAAGATACACAATGATAGGTAAGAAAAAGGCAAAGGGAAAGTGTAGGATAATACCAAATCTTTTGATCATCGTTGCATTGTTCTTAAGTCCAACATTATGATGATAAAAGAGATAAATACCTTGAAGTATAACTCGGATGATTACACACTTATTGCTTCATCAAACGATGCTACTCAATTGATTGATACTCCATCTTCTTGCTCTTAATGCTAGCTTCTTGATTCGAGGGCTTACCATGCATCATCATTGGTTTTATATCTACCATACTATTACAGGTTCAATTAGACAGGGAGATGATGCTACATTGGATGTTATTAGCATAGGTGATGTGAGATTGTAGTTTGATATTGGTTCTCCATTTGTGCTTCATGATGTACGTCATGTCTCGGCTTTGACTTGAAGTATTATCTTTATTGGATAGTTGGATGATGACAAGTGTACCATGTCTCTTTTGGTGATTCTCCAGGGAAGATTACTCATGGTAGTCTCGTTTTTGCTAGAGATGCCAAGGTTGGTAAGCCTATACCCTTTGCTTGTATTTGGATATGTTGATCATGTTTTGGCCATGATTGATCTTTCTCATGTATCACTTTGGTATCACCATCTTGGACATATGTCCCTTAAAGGAATAAAGTACTCACTTATTTATAGTATTTGCTTTCTTTTAACCAAATGTTTTGACTCTTTTGATAATTTTTATATGGCAAGCAGGCTCATAACTCGCATAAAAATTCTAGGGTGAGCCTTTGACTCTTGTGCATTTAGATGTTTGTGGTTCCATACCTTGTTAGTCATTAGGTGGTGCTAAGTATTTTGTCACATTCATTGATGATTTTTCTCATAAGATTTGGACCTATCCCATAAAGGAGAAGTTTAATTTCTTGGTTACATTTCAACTCTTCCTTACTATGGTTGAGAATTGGTTCAGGCATAGACTAAAATACCTACAATTTGATGGGGGTGAATATCTTTTTAAGGCATTTGAACAATTTTGTGATGAGAGGGATATTAAGTGTTGGTTGACTGCCCTGTACATCCCACCTTAGAATGGTATTGCAAAGTGCACGAATAGGACTATTCAAAAAAGAGTCCATAATATACTTAGTCGTGTAGGCTTAACATATTACTTTTGGGTTGAGGCAATTACTATTATAGCTCATTTGATTAATAAATTCCCATACATTGCTCTTGGTGGTAGATTTGGAGAGGAGGTATGGTCTCTAAACCTCCCTCATATACACACTTGTATGTTTTTGGATGTGAGACTTTGTGCCATATTTTGAGAGACAAACACAATAAGGTAGATCCAAAGTCCATCAAATGCATCTTTTTTAGATATGGTGATACACATGAGATGGGCTATCAAGTTTAAGATCCACAAGCTCGGAAGGTTATCTATTACTATGATGTATTCCATGAGGAGAAGATGTATATGAGACCAAAGCAAGTAGTTGAGATGAGTAGGGTGATATTTCAGGAGGAGCCTTGTGTTACAGTATAACTAGCCCTAATTAGATAGCATGCTATAGTTGCTGATGATGTAATGGTTGCAAGATTATGATATTAGACGGAGAGGACAAATCATACAAGCCCCACAGGCAGTTTTGGAATGATCCACTAGAGCCTCACGTCCTCCCAATTAGTTTGATCCCTCTATGCATTATGTCACAGTGATAGATTCTGATGAGCCCCTTACTTATACACAAAGATGATACTTACTCTTGGGAGATGGCCATCTAGTCTATGATCCATTGCCCAATGAAAAACATGCATTACCATACAACTGGGCATACAAGTTGAAGAGTACCCTTGGTCACCTTAAGCCATCATATAAGGCTAGATTGGTTGCTAAGGATTTTAAGTAGAAGAAGGGAGTTGAATTTGATGAGATATTCTCTCATGTGGTCAAGATGACTATCAAGCATATGGACTTAAGCAAACACCCAGGGAATGGTATCATAAGTTTAATATCTTTATGCATTCACAGGGCTACTTCCATAATGATATAGATTTGTGTCTTTACATGAAGAAGGCACGTAATGGTAGCCTTATCATTTTGGTGCTATATGTTAATGACATGTTGATTGTGAGAAGTGCAACACCTCAAACATTGATGGGATCAAGTATGTTGAGAGTGAGAGTCACACCATTGCAATGGACATTGAGATTTAGATGAATCTAAAGGCAATGGATGCAACCATTGAGGATCATCTTGCTTGTCAATGGATGACTCGATCACAAGTAGCATTCATGGAGCTAGAACGTCATGATGTGCTAATGGATTAGCTTGAAGCTGCACCTCTCCTTTTACCTTGATGTAAGGAAACTTTAAATGCTATAAATGATTGACCCATGGATATTTAAAGTTTTTTATAACAATAAGTTTGCAATGTCACATTTAACTTGTACTATGAAAGACATGGTTTATTGTTTCAACTATGACATATATGGTTTATTATTTTAACTTTCCATAATTGATATACTTTGAAAGTTGTCTCTTTAAAATGATTCAAAAAGTGCTATTTCTTGACATCCATTTTGCAACTCATTTAATTCTTGTACAAGATGTTTACATAACAACAACAAAGAGGTTGTGGAGAGCAATATGAGTGTTCTCTTGATCTCCCTTTATGCCTTACAATGCTAACTACAAATCATTATGGGTGATTGTTACTTTGTGTTCCCATACGTCCTCAATAGAATAGTGGGTCTCCTTTAGTGAGAAGTCTAGCAGCAATTGGCCAATGCATATATAACATCTTTATTAAGTATAATGGGAGTCAACATTGTGAAGAGCTTGACCAAAAAACTTAAGAGATATGTGCTCAGAATTCTTCTTGATGCCATTGTATGAAGGATTTGCTCACTTTCTCCATTTTTTCTTAATCTTTGCATTTGAGCATGGTCAAATTGTTTTCACCATTTTGGCAGTCACATGGCCTTGTTGACCTCCTTCCATTACATGTGGGCCAAATTAGCCCATTGTGAGAGCCGTGGGTTGTGTGTTGGTCCTCCTTTTTGTCCAAGGTGATTGATAAGCTCTTCAAGTGCTCGTATGCCTTTTGAGTGTGCTCATTGTACACTTTCTCTCCATTGTCACTATTCTTGTCTCTCGCTTGTTGTGCCATGTTGTTTCCCAAACAAAAAGATGTTTAGGGTCATGGGTTAAAATTCCCCTCATTTGATATGAAATTTAAAACAAGAAGTTAAACAAAACAAATGACAATGTGATTCAAATAAATTGAGATGCAAATTACAAATTGTGACTCCTTAATAATTTTTTTGGGATAGAGTATAGAGTACAAAGTGTTACAAAAATTTGGCCCTCCGTATTTATGGGGTCTCTATGCCTTGTAGGATCATGTGGAACTCTGCTCCCAAGAATGCATCAAGATCTATAAAGAACATTTGCATGGCTCATCATCTGGCATCATATGGTCCTTGGCCTTCCATTCTTGCATGTACATGATATCTTTGTTTGGAGCATCCTTCACCTTCCTATGTAGCCATGGGCCTTGGCCTACTTGCCAAAATTCAACAAGGTAGAGGATGAGCTAGGTGGTTGCATAAACATCAAACTCCTTATTGTACGCAAATTGGCAAAGTGGAATGTAAATTTTAGGGATGGTTCATGGATTTTTTCTTCTTTCTACTTCTCGTCTCCACTGATGCTCTTCAATGAAATGTTGCTCTATATTAGGGTTCATAGCATTCGAATGAAGAGTTGACCTCACCATGCCTGCAATGAGCATTAGACCCTAATCTATAATACCCAGCTTAGGTGTATTATCTCTATTGAAGTATAAAACTAAGTTATTTGCATGTAAGTTCAAATGGATGTCACCTAGGATTCTAGCTTTCATTTCAGCACTAGGCTCCACATTAGGATTATATTTGAAACCACATGGGGACTTGCGGAGGCACTCAATTGTTCTTATATAGTTACATTTTGTGAAGGGGGCCCACATAAGTATATAATTTAATGTGCTACAATTGAAGAGGGGAAATACAATAATCTAGGGGGGACTCATATGTGTAGACAATGCATTGGAAAATCGATGCTACATTTTTGGTGCAATATATAATTTCAAGAGGGAAGTAAGTGAGGCCCTCTATAGTGACCTTTGCACACTCTTTGAAGGCACCTTAGTCTATCACATTGTTGGCTTGAGGGAATTGAATGGGATACCAATTGATGGTGCGAATTGATGATTTTGAAGTGTGTGCATAATGGTGCCCACCCCTAATGAAGCACTTGACTTGTGAGGCCTGAGCATGGACTTCCACCTATGGTGGTCTTCAATCACTTGGAAAGTGAGGTTGCACTTGATAGGTTCTTTGCTTGCTTGGAGTGTTCCCTCTCCTCTTTTCACTTTGTATTCTAGAATGCTAGATTCTGCCTCAAAGTTGATGTTGGTGCCAATTCATTGAGATCCTTTAAGATCTTTGGTGCATTCCTCAATAGCATGCAACACAGATGTGGTTCCTCTTTGCATTCTACACTGCATTAGTATAAACCAAGTGCCTTAAGCCTTGCTATTGTAACAACATGTGCATAGCCTCATATCGCCCCATTACACAAGTTTACAAGGGTGATATAATTGTTATTAATGACATAAATCTACTCATTCATGCATGATCATATGGCCTACATAAAGAAAATTTGCAATGCCTTTGCAACATTGAGTGCTATCTTCACTAACTCTTGGGTCATTCTAGAGTAAATGAAAACAAGTATTCAAGTACAATGGCAAAACCTAAATCTAGAAACTGTAAGTGAATTTTCATTGCAAGATAAGATTATATGTATGAAACATTGAAAACTCACATATACAATTCAATATTGAGAACAACAAATTTTTATAATGTTCTATGGTAAAGAAAAACATGTGTTTTATTATAATGATGGAAACTAACCAAAGAAACCATAACCAAAGAAACTATATAGTGCTCTCATGAAAAGAATTCTTATAAATTTCAAAGAAAATTTACAATTGCACAATGTAATATATTTTGGAATTGCCATGTAAAATACATTAACTCATTCAATAGAGTGAATAATCACAATCATAAGAGAGAGAGAGAGAGTTAACACAATCCATATTGAGTTAATAATCATGAGAGAGAGAGAGAGAGAGAGCGTGTGTGTGTATTTGTATCCTATTTTTTCTTAATATAAATAACACAATGAAAATAGTTGAAATGCACAATTGAAGCAATTTTAAGTTAATTAACAGTTGCATACAATCTTCTTCGCTATCGGGTTAAAAAACACAAAAATAGTGCAATATTTAAAGTAAAATAATCCATAGGTCATGACTTTTTCAGGCCATATGCACAATCTAAATGCCCATCCCATCAAAGATTATCAGAAAATTAATGTGTGAGGGCATTTTGTAGCTAAATACATAACTAAATGCCCATCACATCAAGCAATATCAAACAATTTATGTATCATGATATTATTAAGCTGAATACATGACCTTGTTTGTCTATGGATAGCCCATTAGGATACTATCTAGCTGAATCATTGACCAAGTCCCCATCTATGGTCCAAGGGGAAAGGGAGGGTATCGCAATCAAAATGACACCTTTATGTTGAGTTCACGATATAGTGCCACGTCGACTAAGACATACTTCTCAAAAGGCAGTCACTTGCCAAATTCACGTGATTGAGGTATCATGACATGTATATGCTGAATATACAACACGTGCCAATCCATGTATCCAATTGGCAATACAACATATACGTAACATGTACAAGCAATGCATGACAAGGAAGAACCGCTTCATTACATGCATAATGCATGCTGATTAGTGATATTCTCCTTGCCATGCACGTGTGCAAAGAGTTCATACACACAATGAGTGATAGTAGGGGATTACCTCATTAGTCTTTACATGCATATACCAACTTCACTATGTGTGCTAATGGGATGGCCCCTTCTATCATGCATTTGTATGTATATGTGCACACATGCACATACACATATATACATATACACTAAGTGCTAGGATAGAACTGCCTCATGATAGCCTAGCACTCACACCACGAGAGAGAGAGAGAGAGAGAGAGAGAGAGAGAGAGAGAGAGAGAGAGAGAGAGAGAGAGAGAGAGAGAGAGAGAGAGAGAGAGAGAGAGAGAGAGAGAGAGAGAGAGAGAGAGAGAGAGAGAGAGAGAGAGAGAGAGAGAGAGAGAGAGAGAGAAGAAGAAGAAGAAGAATGAAGCCCTATGAGTTCTCAAGCTATGTTTGTTGCCTCCTGGTAGTCCCTAGAAGCTCTTTGATTTTTTAAATGGGATTTAAGCTAGTTATCACATTACCTTTTGTGAAGAATCAAGCCCATTGACTCTCAATAGCTATATGTTAGTTGTTAGCCATGTGTGCTTTAATAAGTGAGTCGAGACCTAGTATGGTTAGGAGTTAGACCTAGTGTGACCTTTTCTTTGTTATGTCACTAGTGTAGGGTGTGTAAGTTGAATGAATGAATAATGAAAAAGTAGTAAGAGAGTACTCTGCTCTCTAAGCTCACTCTATGTCTGGGTCTCTTTCTCCCTCTCTAAATTTTGAAGCCATGAGACCTTGAGAGCATGAGCTCTTTCTCCCTCTCTGAATTTGTAATGTGGTATGAGAGCCATGAAGCCACAAGACCCTCAGAGGCTGTGAGCTCGACATTGGTATCGTGGGAGTTGGAGTTTGAAGACAAGAGCTGTATTTGACTTGCAAAGGTTCATTAGAAAACATAGGCATACTTGGACGAGATCTGTGTCAAAGATTTGGAGGCTTACATTGGAAGAGCTTATGGAGGCTTGTAGAGAGGGTTAGTGGCAAGCATTAGAACTTGTTAATGAACTTATTTGGGACCAGTAGAGTAGGTAGCAAACCAGCGTGAATTGGGCAGATTGCACCTATTTTTTAATGGGAAAATTTGGGGCAACAATGAGGATGCTATGCCTCAGTGATTGTGTGCATTTAGACCTTTGATATCAGAGCTTTTGCAGCCTAATGGGATGCCAATAATCACTAGCATTAGTCATAGCATAAGCATCCCTAAATCAGCCATATTTGGACCATGTGAATAGTCCTGAATTGCATCTGGATGTGACAAGGGAAGATCAAGCACTCCTACAACTATGACGTGCTTAGTGATCATACTGAACCATCAATAGTGATTGGGGAAAATCAAGCACTCTTGCAACTGAGTTAGGGATGTTTTGTGGATGCATTGAGCATTGAATGCTCAAATTTGAATTGTGTCATGACTGGTTATGACCGAGTGTTGGTTGGTTATAGCCTATATGAAACTTTTTTGGCATTGCTACTGTTTGAAGAAGTTTTTTGACAAGTCTTGAGCTAGAATTTACTAGTTATTGTAGAGTTTTATTATCATAAAGTTAGTGGATTGAAACTGCCCTACTTCAACAGTGAGCTATCTATGCATCCAAAATGAAAGTTTTGGAACTCCCACATTTGCAATGTATTTAGATAAGATAAATTGAACTGATTGCAAAGTACCAATAGATGTACTTATGTTGCTTGGATGCTATACAAATATGTTGATTAGTGAAAGGTTGACTTGCTTTGTAGGGAGTCAGGCCTTGACTATTAAGACTGTAGGGAATACATAGAGTTGTCATCATGGCAAATGTTGAAAGGTCAGACAATATCACTCAAATAGTGTGTGAGAAGGTGGATAATAATAAGTATGCTATCTGGAAATTCAGTATGGAGAACTTTCTCATCGAGAAAGGCTATTGAGATTTAGTGATGATAGGTGCTAAGATAAGCCCAAGCTTCCTGAAAAGCCTCAACCAACTACTGAAGAGCCAAGGGCACATCGTGCTTGGACGGAAAGAGCCTCATAGAGTTTTACATTGGTTGTAACTATGTATTTTAGATGCTATGGTAATGCATATCATGAACTGTAAGACACCAAAAGATTCATGGAATATCCTAATGAGATATTATGGTACTACTACAAGTGTAAGGAAGATACAACAGAAACATAAATTCAATACCATGGATAGGAAATGACACTTTGTTTAGGAGTATGTAGCATAGATCAAAACCATAGCAGATTAGTTGGCAACTATTGGAACTAAAGTAGATGACGAGGATTTGGTTGCAGTGACCTTGAATGGTTTAGAACATGAATATGAGTCATTTGAAATGTCTATTTCAATGAGATCTAAATGCTAGATTTTAATAAGTTAGTCTCATTGCTTATTCACAAGGAAGTAAAACTGAGTTTAGCTACTAGCTCAAGGAGATTGAAAGGTAGAGATGTAGTGTTCTACTCTAATCAAAGAGGTTGTGGCAGTCATGGCAAGGGTTCCTTTCGTGGTAGAGGGACTCAACAAAATGTATCTCAACATATGCAAAATCAACAAGATCATAATGATACAATTGGTGGATACTCCCGAGCAAGGGGGAGATCCAACTCTAGGGGCAGAGGATCCTAGCAGTCTACACAAGAAAATGCAAGCAAGGATAAGGACTATCACTATTGTGGTAAGTATGGCCACATTGCTAAAGAATGTTGGAAAAAGCAAGCAAATCAAAGATGCAAACAATAGGGTCACTATGCCTTGTCCACAGTCATGTAGAGCATGAGAGTGGTGATAGGTTATTTGCCATGACTTATGTACAAAACAAGGCTACTTAGTAGGAGAAATCAGATGACATATGGTATATTGATTCAAGAGTATCAAATCACATGACATCGCATGGAGAGTGGTTTGAAGAAATGAAAGCATGCACAAATGGCTATGTATGCATTCGAGATGATACTCAGAATGACATAGCTCATAGAGAAGTTGTTCCACTGGTCATGCTTGATGGTAAGAAGAAGAAATTGTATGATGTTTTACATGTTTCATCAATCACGAAGAATTTATTATTTGTTGGCTAGATGGTTGAGCAAAAGTTGCAAAATGTTTATAAATGAATATGGCAGAGGTTACAAGCTAATTGCAAAGGGAAAAAGACATGACAAAATGTTTACATTGGATGCAAACATTCCTAAACTAAAAGCTACAATGTTTGCTCGTGATGATATAAGTGTCATAGACATAGATATATGACATGAATGCATAGGACACATCAATGTACAAAGGTTGAAAAATATGCAGCATAAGGATTTGCTAAAATTCAAATAAGGAGATTGTTTCCCTTTTTCAGACATACACGAAACAATAGTAGACCCTTGCAACTTGTTCATTCACATGTATGGGGATTTGGACTTAATATATCTCTTGGAGGGTCTCAATATTATGTGACCTTTGTGGATGATTTCATTAGCTATAATTGGATATACATTCTAAAGCGTAAGGATGAAGTTTTGGACATCTTTATGGATTTCAAATGTCATGTAGAGAAAGAGTTCAACTGTTACGTATCATGCTTATGATTGAATGGTGGTGGTGAATGTGTTAAAGGAGTTTGATAGGTACTTGACTAAGCATGGGATCATGAGATAGTTGACATGCAATTATACTCCACAGCAAAATGGAGTGGCTAAATGGAAAAATAGGGTCACTATGGAAGTAGCCAAGGCAATGCTAAATGAGAAATATATGCCTCTTTCTTATTGGGCTAAAGTAGTTCTACTTGTTGTTTATGTCATGAATCAGATACCTACAATTGGCATACATGAGAAGACAATGTATGAGCAGCTTTATGATATAAGCACAACATTAGAAACTTGAAAGTGCTTGGCGACATTGCATATGTGCATGTACTTGATGAGAAACATAAGAAGCTTGATCCAAAAGTAGTGAAGGCTATCTTTATTGGTTACTCATAGGAACGGAAGGCTTACAAGTGTTGTGCACCATCTACTCATAAGACATTGATTAGTCGTGATGTGGTATTTGATGAGCTAGCATCCTGATATGGTGCCAAGCAAGTAAAAGTTCATGATGACTCTTCAAAAAGTACATATTCTAAAAATGGAATGCAAGATACTACTATTGCTAGTGCACATGATGTATCCGCTAGTGTGAGCCCTTGGACAAGTAGACTACGCAGTCAGGATAGTGAGTTTGGCATACCTGCAGTTGTCACACCACTTGGTGTTACGTAGAGGTGTGTACTGCCTCATGAGAGAGCAAAATCGCATGGTACACCATAGCTACAAAGATCATAGAGAGAAAGAAAACACATCAATAGATTTATTTACAATGGATACTTAGCTAAACACTATGCATACATGACAGAAGTAATGAAGTAAAAAGAACTCACGTCATTTGTAGAAGTGGTTAAGGATGAGAACTGGTGCAAAGAAATGGATGAAGAGTATGGTTCTTTATTGAAAAATGGAACTTGGGATTTAGTTAAGTTGCTTGAAGGCAAGATGTCTATTGGATGCAAGTGGGTTTACAAAGTCAAATGTAAATTAGATGCTCACTTGAAAGGTACAAAGCCAGGTTGGTTGTGAAAGGTTAAGCTCAATGGTATGGAAGAAGTCTACATGGATTAGCCAAAAGGATATGTACATCATGAATATCCACCTTATGTTTGCAAGTTTCCAAATGGGCAAAGCTGATCATAGCTTGTTTATTGATGATATCAAATCTATGCTGTGGAAAGAGATTCAAAGAAAAGATTTGGGAGAGCTAAAATTTTTTCTTATTATTGAGGTCATATGGACACCTCAAGGAATCTGGAAGTTACAAAATTAGTATGCACATAATATACTGGAAAAGTATGATATGCACATTATATGTTGGAAAAGTATGGTATGCTGGAGTGCAAGCCCATGGGTACTCCATTAGAGTAGAATATCAAGTTGACAGTTGATACAAGATATGAGATTGAGAATGGGACTATGTACAGACAAATGGTTGGTAGTTTGATTTATCTTACTATCAGTAGACTTGATCTTAGTTACTCAATTGGGTTGATGAGTTAGCTCATACAAAAGCCAAGGGAACCTCATTTAGATACTGTGAGAAGGATTATGAGGTATGTAAAGGCTACACTACACTATGGGCTGGATGTGCATATGACAAAAGATTTGACAAGTGGGTATACATTTGGTCTTGGAAACAATATGGTTAGCTAGAGTAGTAAAAAGCAACCCACTATGGCTCTCTCGAGTACTGAAGTAGAATATAGAGGTGCAGCCTTAGCTGCATGTGAAGTTGCTTGGCTAATTAAGATGTTAAAGGACTTGGGAGTACATGTGGATAAACTAGTCAGGCTGTATTGTGACAACATGAGCAATGTGTTCCTGCTGCAAGTAATCCTATTTATCATGCTAGATCAAAGCACATTGAAGTGCATTATGATTTCATCAAGGAAATGGTGCTTGGAGATAGGATTTATCTCATCCATGTAAAGACAGATGGCCAGGTAGTAGTAGATATCTTTACCAACTCACTTGGTAGAGATAAGTTTACTCATTTTAGATTGCTACTTGGGATATAGGAGGTGACTTGAGCTTGAGGGGGAGTTTGAAGAATCAAGCCCAATGACTCTCGATGACTATAGGTTAGTTGTTAGTCATGTGTGCTCCAATAAGTGAGTCAGGACCTAACTATGGTTAGGCAGTGTGGTTAGGAGTTAGACCTAGTGCAACCCATCCTTTGTTGTTAGTGATGCATGCTTGGATACATGAGTCGAGACCTAGGCAATGTGGTTAGAAGTTAGACCTAGTGTAATCTATCCTTTGTTATGTCAATAGTGTAGGGTGTGTAAACTGAATGAATGAATAATGAAGAGGTAGTAAGAGAGAGTACTCTACTCTTTGAGCTCACTCTATGTATGTATCTCTTTGTCCTATTTGAATCTATAACACACTTTACATGATCTAGAGTGATAAAAAATCAATGCAATCATGTTAACATAGCAATGTGCATTGTCTACATAAAATTTTAAGTAATTACATAAATATTCAATCTCTAGTTCATATGGTTTTACTTTTGGGCTTAAAACATGACATCATCTCTCACTTTGAGAAATTGAAATGTTGTCATTTTGAGAAAACATAGGGGTTTTTAGTTTTGGAGATATGTCCTTATTTTCATTCCAAGGCTACTTTGATTGCACATAGGCACTCAAACTTGAGGTAGCTTAATGAAATCAAAGGTTAATTTATTGCAAACATATTGTAGCTCAATTGTTATTACAAAAGTAGTGTCCATTACAAGTATAAGGCTTTGGCATGTCATGAAGATCTTTTCTAGGGCTTTTATTAGTCTTGGAAGGTTATCATAGGCTCTAGTCCTTCATCACTAATTCTTGAAGCATACTGAGTGTTGAACTTGTGTAGCTTTGTTTCCCCACTAGTTCTACATCTTCTTAGTCCAATTCAGGGAAATTGGCTTGGATATGCCCTAAATCATCAATGATTGGGGTATCTCTTTCTTCAGATGTGCCCTATTTCTTTGCACTTGTGGCAATTCTTTTCTTAGTATTTTGAGTTGTCATTATCTGGTGTCCACTAAGAGGTAGTTATCTTCAAGAAGTTGGTCTTCGTTTGGCTTGATCAAAGCTTTGGCTCATGTGAGAGCATCTTAAAAGTCAATTGGCCTTAGAGACTTCAATCCATGGCAAAATCTTACAACTTGTTCATGGGTGTCCATCTTAGAGTATATTTCAAGAGTGTCACAAACTAGGAGTAGTATACTTCTAATATTAAGCTTAAGTATTTCAAGTTGAAGAACTCATTTATCTTGATAGAAGGACATGAAGGTGATTAGTGTCTTTATCTTATGGCCTTCTTGATTTCTTCCTAGTTATATAGAGGCTTGATTGTTGGTACATTATCTTGGTACCATTGCTTCCCCCACAAATGTGCCTTGCCCATCACCAATCATAACTTTGCAATCATGTCCTTGTTAGCCATGCTTATTTCTACTGCATCAAAGTAACCTTAAATGATTTTGATCTAGACTTTAGCATTAGTCTCAATTTCATATTCTTTTCTTGTGAATTCATGTGGCTTGATTTGCTTTAAGAGTCACTTTTTGCTTGGAGCTCAATATTTATGGTTACAAAAGGTGCATGGTAACCAAGATGACATCAATTAAGACAACTTTTAAAGATGTCTTTAACTCTTTTTCTTTTGAATTCATAGGTCAAAATATTAAGAAAACACATGCATAAATTGTTTCTAATTGTTTTAAACCATTTAGAATATCTAAAATTTGTGATCTAGAATCACTTGAGTCTACCCTTGCAAATGAAGCTTTGCCTCATCCCCACAAGGATCGACTTAACAAAGGGTTCCTAATTGACTTCTAAGGCCTCTTAAGAGAGTTTCTAGTATCATTTTAAGGGTAACTACTTATGCAAGTCATCTCGAACCAAAATAGACTAGTATCACAGTTACTTAAAAGAGTGGTACAAATAGAGTGAAAATGGAGGGGGAGTGTGACACGTCAACCCCTCTAGCCATAGGGTAAAGTCTCACATTGGTGTGCTTCTAATATAATAGCCCAAGACCTAAGCCTTGCATATGAATGGGGTGGACTTGGGGGGATTAACTAAGATTATAAAGTTAATTTAAAAGGAAAGAAAAACATCTATTAAACTCATTTTGATTGACGTCTTCTCTATCACCATAATCGCATACAATTGCCATGCAATCCATTGATTTGACACACCATGACCATCAAAGGTGTCACTCCTAGCCCATTACAAAAAAATCCCTAGTCCCTACCATGCACCCACAAACCTTAATGGAGCCTTGAGATCAATAAGAATAGAGGGAGGCATAGGAGCCCCCTTGTAAGGCTATATAAGCCTTAGAGCTTATGCCTTTAGCATTGCATATTATATTATGTTGTCAAAGCATTACAATGTGCACAAAGAGAGAGAGAGAGAGAGAGAGAGAGAGAGAGAGAGAGAGAGAGAGAGAGAGAGAGAGAGAGAGAGAGAGAGAGAGAGAGAGAGAGAGAGAGAGAGAGAGAGAGAGAGAGAGAGACAGAGAGAGAGAGAGAGAAGCTTATTATTGTCCATGGAAGGCCAAATTATGACCCATGGGACCTTTCTAGATATACAATTATTCTCCTCCCCAATAGTAGGAAAGGGTAGCTACAGTGAAAGAACGATCTATGCAGCGTGGTTCTCCCGAAAACGTAATATGTGGGTGATGAGAGCCCCTAACTTCGATATAGGAGTAGTGGTAAAAAATTGGTTACTGGCCCTTGTAAAGGGATATCAAAGTAGCCCGTATGTGTGCATATGTTGGGCATGTCATAATCATGTGCTCCTCTGATTCTACACTCTCTATAGTCCACATAGCTTGCATAACCTCATCTCTCTTGCCTATCCACTCCATGCACCTGTCTTGATCAATAAAGTGTGTGATCGAGTTTGAAGTCGTGTAATACTCCGCATAAATACCACTAAGAGTGGGTTGGCTATGTATGGCTACGCATGTGCCTCTGCTTGCATGTAGGATTCCCAACATGAAGGATAGATATGCATACTATAATAAGCAAGTTTGCCATTTGCTCCCTTGCTTTGATGTTTTGCTTGATACACTCGTAAGAGCTCTGATTGAAATGTGTCCATGCATATATCTTCAGATGCCATATCTAGATATCTATCCACTCCCCACCCTTTAAACCATTTTTTCATATCCAACACCCATCCTATTGAAAGCACTTTAATTTTTCACATTTTTTGTAGGCGTGTGCTAGCATCCCATGCCCATTTGGGGAGCTTACTATCATCCATTTGATGTACTCGGTGGCATGTCTCAGTACTCAGATCATAGCATGTACCTCAATTGGTCGACATTCAGTTTCCAAAAGCATAAGTACATATGGTGTGGTGCTTTTGATGCCTAGATGTCTACGAATAAAAGCTTTTTGCACCTTCCCAATGTCGTTCCATGCAGATGAGGAGATGCTCCCCCCCCCACACTTCCACTCCATATAATACTGTATGTAGGACATACGCATAAAAAATCATACAACATATTTTCCAGCATTTAGTATTTGTATGGTTGTAGTCGTTTTCAAAGTGATAATACTTGCTTTTCCCTACCGCTAATCGCCGCTCCACACATGTATGCCATCTGTGGTCTGCTGTGGGTATCTCAATCCCCAAGTATTTAAAAGTAGATACTACCTCTATATACTATCTCACATAATGTACTGTTGGTGGGGTCTTTGATTGCTTGGTGCGCACAACCATTAGCTTTGTTTTTTATACATTCACCACTAAACTACTATCTTGACAAAACCGTTCAAGAATCCCCATGAACGGTTGTATACATTCCCTAGTATATGTAAAGAAGACCACATCATTTGCATAAAGCAAGAGCAAGATGGAAAACATACCAATATGTGGGCTTTTGGCTTCCTCTTCATTCATAGCTGTGAGAAGTATTTCCTCTACCTTATCAATGCATAAACCAAATAATGTAGGGGAGAGTGGGCAACCTTGTTTGACTCCCATATTACTCTCAAATACTTGTGACAGCCTGTTGCAACCTCTGAGATGGCACACAACACCACTCATTGATACATCCTATAAATTCCCATGCATAGATCATTTGGGACACCTAATTCTTGCATTCGTTACCATAAGCCAACCCTTGGTACGGTGTCAAAAGCCTTCTTAAAATCCACAAATCAACAACACAAGGTTGCTCCCTTAAGTCGACTCTCATCCATAAGCACATGTAAAGTAACCAAATGGTCTATGGTGTTATGACCAAGGTGAAAACTTGCTTGTCCATAAGCTCGTTTGTTATTACTTTCTACCCATTTACTCAATTGCATTTCCAAGATAGTGCTGAATAGCTTTGCCATGGCTGAATTGACCATAATCGTGTGGTAGTTTGTGAGAAAATTGCAATCTCCTCCCTTATACAACGGTTGTATCCAATTCTTGTGCCATTCTTGGGGAAAACCATATGCAAAAGCATGATGTATCACATGCAACATTGACAGCCTCGTCTCCTTTGTTGTCCATTTCAACATCTCTGCATTCAATTACAAAGTATCACATGCTTTTCCATTAGCCATCTTGTTGAGAGTTGCCTCCAATGTTTCTAAAGTGAACAAAGCACTAAATGGCTACGTATGTACATCACATTTGATGGGTTGTACCCCTTTATGCATGTAAAGTTCGGTAATATACAATAGCAAGTCAGCATATATAAAATCCCCCATAACATTGACCATTTGGTTTGCAATTTTCTCCATGCTTGCCTTGGACATTTCTCAAACTCCCTAGCATCTTCACTTTCTTTGGCCACTACATATCGTCGTCACTTTTTACGCGTGAGAGCATTATATCGTTTTTTCGCCTCACTTCATTCTTGTCCCTTAGGGAGGATTTTCAACTTTCTACGTGTAGCCTTACATTCATCATCAAACTATTTCTTGCATGGCAATCCTTTGACATTTTTGTGACTGCTCTTTGGTTTCACAAAAACCTCTATAGCCATATTTAGCATTGCATCTCTCACATCAGCCCATGTGCTCTTAGTAAGATTGCTCATAAGACTATCTAGGTGACCGTATGCTTGTTTCTTGTCTACATCAATACGGAATGCACTAATACCTATTGTGTCCCTTGCATGTCTTACATGGTGGAAAATATCAAGTGTCAAGCCCCCAAAGCTATATGATCCAATTGTGGATGTTTCTACCTAACCAGAACTCTTTGATCCTGCATAAATCATTCATGTGTACCATTGCATAGTCTACCACACTGGAATCTCCACTAGCTAAGTAGCACGTGCATCCTTCAGTATTGGGGAAACAATTCATACCATTCAATATTGGCATGTGCAAACCATTAACCATATCCATCAAAGCATGTCCATGAGCATTAGTGTCTGTATCCTTAGATTGTCTACACCAATGTGCATCTACATCCACGACCTCTTCCTTGTTTAGCTCGTCACATGCTATGGGTTGAAATTGCATACGTCCAATACATGCATTTTAAGGTACCTAAGACCATCATATGTCCTTGTTGCGTATATGTGCATGCATCCATACTCAAATCTTCAAAAGGTTCTTGCGAATCCACTTCATGTCGTGCATAGAAGGGGGATTCCTTATGTGGAATGTAACATCTTGCAATGTACATTGGTGTAGTGTGCTTGAGCATAATCCATACGTACCGTTTATGTCGGTCTACGTTACATACATCAATCATGTTTTCCAAATGACATTTGTATATGCATGTAGCTCCTCCTTGCCCTCTTTTTCCTACATGTGGCTAATATACACTATGAATTATGTACCCTAGGATATCCAGAATTCTACATGTCTCCTGCTCCCATGTCTTGGGGAGGAAACAATGTTAGCATCATCAACCATAGCATTAATGCTTTCACCTTTATGACATGGAAATCCTCTACAATTCCCAAACAACACCTTCACAAGCGCAGAACTCCCATGGGTCACGCATCCCTATGCATCCTTTGAAGTGTTATCACTAGATTTCTTTCGCTAATTGTATTGCTTTCGATATTCCATTTATATAAAAATATGTTCCCTTGAGGTATACTTGACTACTATCTAAAAATTTAGTTCTCTTACATGCATCCAATAGAGTGCATACAATGGCTCTTGCCTTCCCATTGTCTTTCTTCTTGCCCATATGTCGAGCACCAAAGATAGCTACATTTACCATGGAAAAATGCTTACAAAGAAACTCTGTGACTTCCATAGTAAGAGACAATGTAGTCTCATCATTTGTTTCGGGCAATCCCCAAATAACTAGGTTTTGGGCCCACTTTTCTTTTTCTCTTTCTTTACGTTCATGTGCATCCATATCATCTACCACTGTATCACCACCCTCTACATGAAGTACATGCATGTCTCCATTTGGGGGAGTATGTGCTACTACTCCAACCCATGTTTTTGATGTTTCCATGCATGTGCGTGTCGCCATACTCGTTTCCAAGTTTGTGATTCTCTTGGCTTGTTCCTCCACAATCTGTTTCAACTATGCATTCTTGCTTTCTAATGCTTGACATTGGAGAGCCAAGTGTGTGATTTCTTGATTTTGTGCATTGACTGATGCTTGAAGTGCCACCAAAAAATTCCATGTCCCATCTTGTGAGATTTCTCCAATACATGGTTGCTCCAACATGCTAGTAGAGAGAGGTGTGGTTGTCGAGTTGGCTTTGCTGTGTGTGACAGATCGTCCACTCTGAGAAAGGCGCTCATTAGTATCCCCAATCATAGTCATGTCCGCTCCTTAGTAGTTCAGCCCTGCCAACGCTGCCACACAGTCCAACTTTGCTGCCCATAGCTAGGGCTTCAGGCACAACCGCAGACTTATAGATATGAATTGCAAAAGATAGGATTGTGTGCTTTGAATTGCAAAAGGCTAGGGTTACGACTTTAAGCATTAGCTCAGTCCAAGGCACCCCTCTTATCATATATTTGAGGGCAGCTTGGAGCTACTCAGTGTCATAGACCCTCTCTGTCAATCCTTCCGACCGGCAATAGCTTACATGTGCTGTCCATGTACAACTTACCTTGTACATGCTATCCAGGTCCCTTCCAGGAGACTTACACGCACCCTCCAGGTCCTTCTAAGCTGGGCACAACATCTTACACGTGCCATCCATAGTAGCTATCGTTTGTGTACTCGAAAACATATTGTAGCTCAATGGAAGGAGCGAAATTGTAGGCTTGGGCGCAGCACCTTATGCCACGCACCATCCAGGAGGGACTAATTCTAGGTCGGCTCTACAGCACCTTACACGGAACATCGTTGTAATATTTCCACACAATAAAAGTTAGTGGGTTAGTTCGAAAGTTAGTTAATCAATTAATAAGTTAGTAAGATTACTAACTAAAGACTAACTAAGGTAAAAAAAACTAACTAATGTTAATAATTAAGGATTTTATTTAATTAAAAATATATGTTAAAAAATTGAGAGTCATAAATTCGATATTTTTCTCATATTGATAAGGACCGTAGCCATCCTTCACGAAAGTTACAATGTGAACAAGACTTATGAGCCATATTAATCACTAGTATTAATGTGTATAGTTTGGATGGTAAAAAAAAAAGAGAGAGTATATTTTAGATATTATCCTAAAAAGATAGAACTGAATGCAATTTAAAAGAAAAGACAAGTGATGTTTTGGTTAGTTTTGGAGATTTTATAAAAATGAAAAAAATAAAGAAAAGTGATTGGCGAAATCGTGTGCGCCACGATCGAAGTCTACATGCAATAGACAACACTTCGAACAGGAAGAGAAAGAAGGAGAGAACTAAGAGCTTTCTAAGCAAGTGTCTTGTAGTTTTACCCCCCTTTTGGAGCCAATGCAACCATCAGATTTATCAGTTAAGCATCAGATCACCGAGTTTTCCAAGAGTCCCTCCATCAAGAACTCTTGTTCTCAACCTCATTCCCTTCTCTATAATTCATTATAAATATGAGGCATGGGGAGGCACAAGGGAGCAGAAGGAGACCCCTAGAGGCTGCGAGAGAGAGGTAGAGAGAAGAATACCCCTCCAAGAGATTGAGAGAGAGAGAGAGAGAGAGAGAGAGAGAGAGAGAGAGAGGAAGAGAAAGAGAGAGAGAAATAATAGTATCCCAAGAGGCCACAAGAGAGAGAGTAGCTCAATTCCCTCTATCTTGATCCTCGACTTAGCCATCTTCTCTTACACTCTCCCATCTCAAATCTATTTCACCTTCTTAATCTCTTGAGTCTACTTGCGGACAATGGCCTCCAAGCAAAGAATGTCGCGTGCGGATGGCAATCATACAACCAGCAATGAGGCTTCGGGCGAAGGCATCACTATCAATCCAACTGCGGTTCTGGTTGTAAGTAATGTATTTCTAAATTGATAGATGCTTGCTTTGATTCTCGCATGAGATACATTAGGCTCCATACTATGATATACGAGAATAGGTCATGGGAAGGGATATCCCTCTTCTCACATATTTAAAAGATAGTGTTTGCAAAGTGCATGTATTAAGGAAAGTTAATTGCACTTAGTTGCGTATGGCTTATTCATTGATAGAGAAATCGGTTAGGAGTTATGAATAGCATAATCGTGAAAAGAATAATATTAGAAATTGTGCATACAAGTATTAATAAAATTTTACATAGAATCGCTCTTTGATCCCAAGGGGGAGAGCGAATATGTTATGGAATTATTATTGCATCTATTCTTGTATTGTTTGGAAAAAATACAATTAGTTTTGTTGGTTGATTGAACAACACCCTAAATGTTTTTCTTTCAATCAATTGATTGTTGCATTGTGATTTGGATAAATATTTCAAGGCTTGTGTTCATGGCAAATATATGGTAAGGGTTTGTAATGACAAGTTGCCATGGAAATAAATGAATGTTTTCCTAGAAGATGATATTAGGCTGATTGCCTTGATTATGCTTGATTCTTAATTGGTTAATTAAGAAATGATATTTGCACAAGTGGATCATCTCCAAGATCGCACTGTGGATTACCCCAAGAGGGCATTGCTCGATTCACGGGTCGAAGGTCAAGTGGTGAAAAGGCTAACCACGGAAAGTGTGTCTCACTCCTAGATTGCTCGAGATTAGTGGAGCTCTGGACATCCCTTGCCTAGACTGGAACGGAGTTGTAGACTACCGTGAGGCCAATGTCTAGGGCATTGGAAGATCCTATTCTAGATAAAGGATGGAAATTATGATGTCATGTGATTTGGACCGAGTATTTCTGTTGGACAGAAGGGATACATAATTCTCCTGTATGGGCAGGAGACAAAGATTAACTTGAAGATAAGTTAAGGAACTTGTTTGTCAAAAGGACTACTTGTTTTGTTTTCATGTGTGTGCTATAAATTATGTGAACAAATCATGTGCCCTAAAAGGCTGAAATAATGAAACTGATTTTAAATGTCGCACATAAATGTGGTAGAATCTAATTAGAAAACTAAAGCTATCAAAGGAAGCGGGTGGATGGAATCCCCAATGGGTCCAGCCTACGGCAAGGTGGTCCCAGAGAATTGGGAGGCTTCTCACAAGGATTTATCACCATTCGACTTTAGGTATTGTTAAGTTAGAACCCAATTCATGCCATTTTAGGGGATCGGAATGGGACTATGCCCTACGGGTAGAGAGGTTTAGCGCGCATCCCTCTCGTTTCCCATTCTCTTTTGAACCAAGTCCAGTATGGATTTACTTCGGATTGGGTATCCCTGCGTAAAGTAGGATGTCCAAAACTCGATGCTAGAATGCTGTTAGGAGACCTTGGCCCTAGGAACCCAGATTTTAGGTTAATCTTAGTGGGGCCATGAACGTTCCCTTGCAAGGAAAACTTTGGAAATCCTAGGCAACAAACCCCGAAACATTCCTTGGGAATTCTGGGCGGCGATGCTTAGATTGGTTTCTCGATGGACTGCTAAAACGTGCTTGGATAGCTGAAAGGCAGGCACATTACAGTTGGTATCAGAGTCAAAACTTCGTAATGATATGAGAATGATTAATGTGTGGTTCATAGAAATATCCTAAACAAAATAACCTAAATGGTATGACTTGATTGTCATGCATCTTCTGCACCCACGAATGCTAACATGCAAGAGAAGAAATTCCTTCTCAAGCAAATTAAGGCACCCGAGTTTGATGGAAAAGGAATAGATATTGCAGTGGAGGCGGATATATAGATTGAGTCGATGGATGATTATTTCTTTGCTTTGGGAACTGCTCCTACCAATCAAGCAATGATAACCAAACTTAAGTTAGTTGGCTAGGCTCGGTTATGTTGGAAGCAATGGTGCAAAGATCAAGGTATTTCTGAAGCCGCTGTCACTTGGGCTCAGTTGAAAGATGTTGTACGTGGATGATACCTTCTGCCAACCTACCAAACTTTGAAGATGAATGAATTCTTCAAGCTCAAGCAGCTGGAATTAACCCTAGAAGCTTACTACTCAAAGTTTGTAACCCTACTAAAATATGTGCCACCTATGGATATTGCATAGCAACTATCCAAGTTTTGCCATGGCCTGAACACTCCTCTGAATCATCGTCTTGAAGCAATGTGTCCAACGGACTTGCAAGATGCATTACTCCGAGCGAATCCAATCTTCCAAGAACTTAAATCGGGCAATTGTAGCAAAGATGACTCCCAAGATCAGGGTAAGAGATGCCATACGTGTGGAGAGATAGGGCACATCCGTAGGAGATGTCCCTGCTGTCAATGCTTCCATTGCAATGAGCTAGGACACATCTAAGCAGACTGCCTTGATCTAAGTCCAGAAGACATTGAGCCTCCAAGAAAATGAAGCTACATAGGTGCAATTTATGGATATATAGAGGAATCAGACGAAAACGAAGACCTAGAACCTACAACACCTCTTTAGGATGATTAGAAATCCTAGAAATTTTGTCAACATGAAATACAACTTGTATTGGAATAAACTTTACTCTTGTAACTACAATTAACCTGAGTAATATGAGTTGCATCTATTTTGAGCCTAGAACTTGTAAATGATTAGAGATATTATGGCAAGGAATGACATTTATAACTTGCAACTCATTTTTTGTAAGTCATTCATTCTCAACTAATATAGATTGGGTCTTACTAGAATGCCAAAGCTTGAAAGTATTCTTTAGTATTACAAGCAAAGCTGATTGTCCATGGAGCTCAGTCCCAAACTCCAATTTGCTAAAAGGATCATAGGACAAATTGATCTAAAGAAGAAAATCCTACCAAGGACAACCAAGAATCTTGTGACCACAAGTGATAAAGTTTCGCAATGTTTCTATTGCAGGGAGTTAGGTCATTTCAAAAGGGAGTGTCCAAAGCACCCTAAACACCAATGCTTTGAGTGCCACAACATTGGACATAACTACATCAATTGTCCCAAGAGAACTCAAAGAGAACTCGAGCTTACAAGAAATGAAGTTGCACAAGCTCCAATGATCTTGAATATACTAGGTGCTTAGGATAAACCTAGAAGATATCCATGAGATGTAACTACTATAAATTTTCTCTTGTAATCAAGACTCGGATATATCAAATACAATAGGTTGGTTCAAAAGACCACATGCCTATGAGTGATCAGAGTAGCGTAGCAAAAGTGTGGTGGGCCCATAACCCACGGGTTCCAAAATGATACCCCCGATTTCTTTCGAGATGAGGACATCTTGATTTCTCTAAGGGGAGGAGGATGTAATATTTCCACACAATAAAAGCTAGATGGCTAGTTTGAAAGTTAGTTAGTCAATTAATAAGTTAGTAAGATTACTAACTAAAGACTAAGGTTTAAAAAAAACTAACTAACATTAATAATTAAGGATTTTTATTTAATTAAAAATATATGTTAAAAAATTGAGTCCTAAATCTGATATTTTTCTCAAATTGACAAGAACCGTAGCCACCCTTCACAAAAGTTACAACGTGAACGAGACTTATGAGCCATATTAATCATTAGTATTAATGTGTATAGTTTGGATGGTAAAAAAAAGAGAGAGTATATTTTAGATATTATCCTAAAAAGATAGAACTTGATGTAATTTAAAAGAAAATACAAGTGATTTTTTAGTTAGTTTTGGAGATTTTATAAAAAGAAAAAAAATAAAGAAAAGTGATTGGCAAAATCACGCATGCTGCGATCGTAGTCTACAGGCAGTAGACAGCACTTCGAACAGGGAGAGAAAGAAGAAGTGAACTAAGAGCTTTCTAACCAAGTGTCTTGAGGTTTTACCCCCCTTTTGGAGCCAATGCAACCATCAGATTTATCAGTTAAGTATCAGATCACTGAGTTTTCCAAGAGTCCCTCCATCGAGAACTCTTGTTCTCAGCCTCATCTCCTCCTCTCTAATTCATTATAAATATGAGGCATGAGGAGGCACAAGAGAGTAGAAGGAGACTTCGAGAGGTTGCAAGAGAGAGGTAGAGAGAATGATACCCCTCCAAGAGATTATGTGTGTGTGTGAGAGAGAGAGAGAGAATAGTTACCCCGAGAGGCCCCAAGGGAGAGAGTTAGCTCAATTCCCTCTATCTTGATCCTCGACTTAGCCATCTTCTCTTACACTCTCCCATCTCAAATCTATTTCACATTCTTAATCTCTTGAGTCTACTTGCGAACGATGGCCTCTAAGGGAAGAATGTCGCATGTTGATGGCAATCCTACAACCGACAACAAGGCTTCGGGCGAATGCATCATTGTCAATCCAACTGTGGTTCTGGTTGTAAGTAATGTATTTCTAAATTGATAGATGTTTGCTTTGATTCTCGCATGAGATACGTTAGGCTCCATACTATGATGTACGAGAATAGGTCATGGGAAGGGATAGGCCTCTTCTCACATATTTGAAAGATGGAGTTTACAAAGTGCGTGTATTAAGAAAAGTTAATTGCACTTAGTTGTGTATGGCTTATTCGTTGATAGAGCAATCGGTTAGGGGTTATGAATAGCATAATCGTAAAAAGAATAACATTAGAAATTGTGTATACAAGTATTAATAAAATTTTGCATAGAATCACTCTTTGATCCCAAGGGGGAGAGCAAATATGCGATGGAATTATTATCACATCTATTCTTGTATTGTTTGGGAAAAATACAATTAGTTTTATTGGTTGATTGAACAACACCCTAAATGTTTTTCTTTCAATCAATTGATTGTTGCATTGTGATTTGGATAAATATTCCAAGGCTTGTGTTGATGGCAAATGTATGGTAGGGTTTTGTAATGGCAAGTTGCCATGGGAATAAAAGAATGTTTTCCTAGAAGATGATATTAGGTTGATTGTCTTGATTATGCTTGATTTTTAATTGGTTAATTAAGGAAGGATATTTGCACGAGTGGATCATCTCCAAGATCACAGCGTGGATTACCCCAAGAGGGCACTTCTGGATTTATGGGCCGAAGGTCGAGTGGTGAAAAGGCCAGCCATTGAAAGTGTGTCTCACTCCTAGGTCACTTGGGGTCACTCGGGGTCAGTGGAGCTCTGGACACCCCTTGTCTAGATTGGAACGGAGTTGTAAACTATCGTGAGATCAACGTTTAGGGCATTGGAAGATCCTATTCTAGATAAAGGATGGAAATTACGGTGCCATGTGATTTGTACCGGGTACTTCTATTGGACAGAAGGAATACATAATTCTCCTGTATAGGCAGGAGACAAAGATTAACTTAAAGATAAGTTAAGGAACTTGTTTGGTAAAAGGACTGCTTGTTTTGTTTTCGTGTTTGTGTTGTAAATTACACGAACAAACCCTGTGCCCTAAAAGACTTAATTAATGAAGCGGATTTTAAATGTCGCACATAAATGTGGTAGAACCTAATTAGAAAACTAACGCTATCAAGGGAAGCGGGTGGACGGAATCCCCGGTGGGTCCGTCCTACGGTAGGAAACCAATTCCTGTCATTTTAGGGGACCGGAATGGGACTATGCCCTGCGACCATAGAGGTTGAGCACGCATCCCTCGTGTTTCCCATTCTCTTTGAACCAAGTACGGTATGGATTTACTTCAGATTGGGTATCGCTGCATAAAGTACAATGTCCAAAACCCGACGCTAGAATGTTGTTTGGAGACCTTGGCCCTAGGAACCCTGATTTTAGGTTGATCCTAGTGGCGTTGGCCATGAACGTTCCATTGTGAGGTGGACTCGGGAAACCCTAGGAAACAAACCCTGGAACATTCCTTGGGAGCGTCGGGCAGCGACGCTTAGATTCATTTCCCGATGGACCACTAAAATGTGCTTGGATAGTCTAAAGGCGGGCACGTTACAGCTGTGATCCAGCACAAAGAGAGAGAGAGAGAGAGAGAGAGAGAGAGAGAGAGAGAGAGAGAGAGAGTGTGTGTGTGTGTGTGTGTGTGTGTGTGTGTGTGTGTGAATCCCCCTTTCAATTACTACCATCCTTGAAGAAGAGTTTCCAAGACAAGCCTTAGGCATTACCATACGAGATTTAATGACTTGTGCATCCAAGCTACTCAAAGCCTTCAAATACTAAAGGAACGCAATAGCATTGTTAAGATTGGAAAGGATTATGAGGAGTAAAAAGGCTGTGTAATGGCATCTAAGGGGAGCACTTTTGGTATGAGACATGAAATTAAGATGACATTCACAACCCCAATTGCTATGCAAGCTCATGAGGTACCCTTGTATTATGCTGAAAAAATTAATATATAAGTAAGGGATATAGCTAAAAATTTATCATCTCTTGGAAATGTTTATCACTCATTATATGAGGTTAGATTACATGGTTAAACTATTGAAAGGCCTGTATTAAGCACATGTGCTAGAGGAAATGAGCATGCACGTATAATGATAAGTTGAATTATTCATTTTCTAGGAAAGGAAGAATAAGTTGATGTGGATTGCATCTTCTTTTGCATAAGTATCCAAAGGACATAGTTTTTTTGTTGAAATTATTTTTAAAAAAAGGAAAGCCTAATTATAGGAGATAGTCTCCCTAGCCAAGATAAGTTGATAGACTCTTACATGATATTCGAGTCAAATTTCTTGGAAGGCCCTAATTCTAGATAAGGCTAGATTATTGGAATGCATGCTATGAGATTTGAACATGAGTCTCACATTAATGTATGGAATGATAGGTTGGCATTGCACCTTGGCAAACATGTGGATAAATATTCTTGTTTTGCAACCGTTTTCAAAAGAATGTTTGATACTATCTTTGTATTGTGGATTAATTTACATAAATGAATCTAGTGCCCTAAAAGGTTAATTAATATATGAGTAAGGGATAACTCAAGAATTATCATTTTTTGGAAATGGTTATCACTCATTATATAAGGTTTGATTGCATGGCTAAACTATCGAAAGGCTTATATCAAGCATGAGTACTAGAGGAAATCAACATGCACTTGTAATGATAAATTGAATTATTCATTTTCTTGATGCACCTTCGTCTTCCGTTTCACTTTGCCTTGGTCAATGTCTTTTGCTTTAGATTTTCCATATTTTCCACCTTGTTCGTCTGATGGTTAATATTGCCCCCCTCTAGACGAGTGCCAATTCCATGGCACTCACCGTTGTAGGTAGCATGCTTTGGCATGCATTGAAGACGTAGGTGGAAGGGACATCTATGGTTGCTGTGGAGGAGTGTTGGTGGTGGTGTGGAGGAAGGTCGTTGGGGGTACGTTGGTGGCCTAGGTGGCTGGTGGTAGGGTTGTTGGAGTTGGTGGTAGGGCTGTTCTCTGTTTTTGCTGATGGCCATCAGAAGTGTTGGTTTGTTGGGATTCTACACATGACGATTCTTGGCGGGCTTGCAAGATGATAAAGGATAAGAATTCAGAGGTGAGTGTCGATGAAGAGTGAACGACACTTTCGTTGGAGTCTTCGATACTTGCAATTGAAAACCTCTCATATGTGGTCTCTCCCTAGGGGTAGTGCTAGTCTTCTTTATCGTACACAAGACGTAGTTCAATTAGTTTGGGAGACAAGTCGAACTCTAAGTAAGCTGAGAGTATTGTCCTGTACTTGAGGACCCAAATTGTGTATATGTTTTGGTGCAGATATTATGTGAGTGCTCGTGTATACTTAGATATTACACAGTTAGAAGAACTGCGGCCTTGTTTCTCGTAACAACGTGTGGGTGAAGCAAAGTTGTCCACGTTGAGAAGAAGTACATATGAAGGTGTATGAGACATTCTTTGCATTGTGACTACACGACGTAGCATAATTGAACACGGGGGCACCGCACTTTCAATAGCTGGTAGCTATTGGACGTGTGTGATGAGGACAATGTACTTTTCATGGCCATTCACGCGGTGCTTACCATGATTGATTGCAATGGTATTAAGGTAGAGTGCAAAAGGAAATCGTGCGAATGGGCCAGGGTGACAAGTCTAACCATAGGTGAGACAAGCTCCCTAGGTATGTCCTGCCCTTGATGTGCCCTGAACAATTGTGGGTGATGTTAAAGGGCTAGGGGACTAGGGATAGAGCTAGCTGACCAAGGTCACTAGACGTACCTAATTTGAGGACCCCTAGGTGCTGTGCTATGATCGTGGGTGCTTCTTATCTTTTTGTTCTTTTCTTTTTTTCTTTTTCTTTTTCTTATTCTTTTTTCTTTCTTGCTTTTTTTTTAATATACTAGCCTGAGTACAACCATTGCAATATGTTGAGGCTATCAGCCTTTCAATGGGTTGGGAGATGTCGAGCTTCGAAGGCTCAGGAAATGGATATTACAGTGATGATTGTGCCTAGCCTTGTTGTTAGAGAAGCAGTTGTTTGAGATGGGAAGATACACTTGAGATTTTGTAACCCTCCTTGGAATGTGCGATGTTGGTACAATTGAGGTAACAACTGCCTTGAGTGCCTGGTATAGAGTGTAACCCAAAAAGAGAAAGTGGTTAAGATCATGCTTTGGGCCATGCGATGTGGGTGATCGACAAGGGCAATTTTTGCTTTTGACAGCATGGCTTTGTCACAGCTCTTTGTGAGGTTGGTGGTCTTGCGATGACTTGGGCATTGAACACGTTCGCACGAAGACCTGCGTCATCCTGTATCCACTTGTCACTTCATGAGAGTATATGCAAGTCGCATGAATCAAGTACAATGAACAGATGCAATCATGTCAATATATTACTTTATCAAAATCCTATGATGCTGACTGCAATGCATATTCCAGTGCTTGTTAAAGACATGGTATATATTAGCAGTAGGTAAGGAAAGTGTATACAAGTGGGGAGCCTGCCCCTTTAACCATTTAAAGACAAAAAGTTATGGCAGGATGGCCTTTGTTAAGCAGCTTATATATCATAGGGGCTACTCTATTTGTATGAGGCGGGGCGAGTCCGAGTGGTCGGGCGATTGAGGCTATGTTGGTGAGGGGCTCCTATGAGGCTAGGCGGGGAAGATGTCAGCCAGGACCTGAATGGTGTAGTCATTGGCTGCAACTGTTTCCAGAATGATTTTGAACAATGCATCAAATTTCTGCTTGTCTCGAGCTGTCTTCTCCTCTTTCGAGCACGTGGTGCCCGAGCATCTGGTGGGGGACCGCATGACCAGTGTTGCCACGCCCCATGTGCTCCCTTGAGCTTCTATTCCCCTAACTTGGGGATTTTTTTGCCTATGTTCAGGGCAGTGTCTCTTGGGGCCTCGTTTCTTTGCATACCTTTTAAGGGTAGGTACATAGCGTTCCACCAGAGGAGCTTGTGTTGCATGCTCCTTCTGATGGTGGATAGCATCCTTGCAAGCCAACTGCACTAGGTGCTCCATGTCAGCTACCGTGGGAGGACCTGCAAATTGCGAACCAAGGATTAGGCCCTAAGGCAAGATAAAACTATTCGCATGGAAGGGATTACACAGTGGGTTATCTAGCGTAGATAATGAGGATGGGAGAGGTGAGGCATGCAATGTTTGTTGTAGAGGGACGACCCCCATGATGATGTTCGTTTTGCCTCCATCCATTAGCAAATCTTGGCTTATGCTAAGTTGCGTGGACTGATTGTCATGCAGTGGGACAGGGTGGATCATCCTCGGAAGGATAGACTAGAAAGGGGAAAGGTGTATAGAAAGGGATGGTGCCCCATCTACACCATCACAGATGTTAGTCAAGGCTTCCTATGGCGGTAATGAGGGTTGCATGCCCTCCACCTGGAGGCGGGAATGGTCACACGACTTCTAAATGTGTGGTGAGAGGAGGACTTGAGGAGCTCAACCTGTCAAACCCAACTCTTCTCCTTGCGCTTGAAGCTTAGATGGAGATAGAGATTGGGATTGAGCAGCTGCACTTGATGACTGTTGTTATGCTTTCTGTGTCCGTTTAGGGAAAGAGGGTGTAGGAGACTTGGGACTCCTAAGTGGCTCCGACACTGGCTGGAAGATTTGCTCGTGGCTGTTAGATGATTTTACCATTTGCTTTGTTGAGCATTTAACCTTGCCATGAGCAATGTTGTACCTATGACACCTATTATTGTCTTAGGGAATCAAAGGCTCCTTAGGCACTAGTGGCTTTTGTGTATCCTCAATGATTACATCTGATATCTATTTGTCAAGCACACTAGGCTGAGAATCTACCCTCCAATTAGTCTCGTGTGGTTTCTTGATTTCGACCGTGAGGGGCTCGATCACTCCAATGTTTTTGACTCGAGGCTTGGTTTTTCATTTAGATCTCCTCCTACGCTTCTTTGCTCTTGATACGGTCCGACCTTTAGTTGACAGAGGAGGTTTAGCAGGGGGTTTTGGCACCCAAATCCATCGGTTACCTGCGTAATACCCTTGAACACATAGCAACGCTTTGGATATTTATTGTGGCGTTATGCTGACCCTCCATCGATGCCTTCGTCTATAAGGCTTGGGCTTCTTTTGGGGTCTTGTACGATATTCGTAAGTCCAAAGGCCATCCTTGGCATTGTCTCCTGACCTTCTTGTTTCAGGCATGGCCTCACTCACTGGTTCTTACTGTTCAACTTGTGCTTGTATCAACTCTTCCAACAAGTCCTTGCTCTCGTTAGCAGGCTTGACTGTTATGTCACCACCTTCCTTGCCTTTCCCTCGAGGTTCGATGAGGTCACCCTTGCTAAAGGTTGTGACTATCCTCACACCCGGTAATGTCATGTGTATCCTCTGTGCTACATAGTCGGCCTCACACTTGGTCGCCCTTTTGAAGGGTCTTCCTAGGAGGGTTTCCTTCCCGCAATTAGCACTATTTGGAGGAACATGAAATAGGAAAGGCAAGCTTTTAGTTTCAATTATCGCAAGGATTTTTCACTTCCCTATGAGTGCTTGTGGGTGTCCCCCATAGGGGCCAAGAGTTGCATTAGTCAGTGTGAGCTCTAGTTGGCCTAGTAGGGTTCATGCTTCATAGGTTAAGATATTAAAACCTGCTCCTTCATCATTAGAGCATTGATAGTGTGCTCTCTTTTTGTGGTGAGTTTGACCCTAAGATAAGTAGGCAGTACTATGTCTTCATCTTTTGGGTCTTGGCTTATAAATTTAATCCTTCTAACAAATGCCCTTCGGTCCCTAGCTACACAACCAAATGTGGATTCTCCTTTGATGTCTTGGATCGTATGTGCAGTGGTATTCAAGGTGCATCTATCGTCAGGACTGTCATATCTAGTCATCAACCTCGCACTTGTAGCTTGATGTTGTTGATTTTCGCCTTGACTAAATGCAGTCCGAATGCAACACATACGTGTTTTTGCAGTGTGACTTTTTGCCCTTGTTGGCTAGATTGGCCCATTGAGGTTCTAGGGTCTCTATTTGTCATTATTCGGGTATGGGCTTTTGGTTGCTCTTTTGTAAGTGAGAATCCATGCCTGTGTAGAGTCATTACTACACTAGGGTCTAATTTGGAGGACCTGCCACGACATGCATTTTCTCTCCAACCTACTTGGGGGAGGTCCGGGGGTTCGAGGGGGGGTTAGTCCCCCCCGGCCTGAAGGGCCGTTACGGTAAATGCCATACATGATTTGAAGGACCAAGTTTCTAACTACTTACTCTAGATTTCAGCCCAGTGATAGATCTATGATATGGTTTTGGCTCTTTATGGTCTCTTGGTCAGTCTCAGGGTCTACATGTTAAAATTTGAAAAAAATCCAAATTCGGCTCAACAGGTCCGAATTACAGGGGTCGAATGGCTGATTCGGCCCGTCTGAGGGTTGAGGGCCAAATGAGAAAGGGCCGAATGTAACTAGTCTGAATGTCAAATTCGGCCAGTCCAAGGGTGGTTGTCTGAGGGCCGAGTGGCCAAGTGGGCCGAGGGCCAAGTCATGTGGGCCGAGTCAAGTGGACCGAGGGCTGAGTGGTGAATTTGGTCGGGCCAAATGTCAACTTGTTCGAGTGGGGTTGGGCCAAGTCGGCAGGGTCGAGGGTCGAATTTCAAAGTTGGTCCGAATGCTTCACTCAGACGTCGAGTGTGAAAGGCGTCTGAGTGTAGTGGATCGAATGGCCGAATGGTCCGAGGGTCGAGTGGGCCGAGGGCCGAGTCAGGTGGGCCGAGTCAGGTAGGCCGAGTCAAGTGGTCCGAGTGGTAGTGGGCCGAGGGCCGATTCTAGGACTTGACCCAAAATCATTGTCACTCAGACAGGCTGAGCACGGCGCTACTTTGGCAGGCGCAACAATAAATAACTCAAATCACACGATTCAGGTCACGGCCCATCACACACACCTCCAGATCAAAGCTACGGATGGAGGGAGAGAGCTGTATATACCTGGAATAGCCAATAAACTTCAAAATACAAATCAGCAAAACCGAATCAAACCCTCATGCCCTGTTATGAAAGCAGAAACCCTGATACTTGTTTTTCTCCTTTTTCTTTGTTTTTTCCTACCCTAATGCATCTAAATCACAAGAAAAATACCTACACTACTCCAACATGCTTTCCCAAATCCAAAAAATCAAAAACTTACTTGCTAAGGAGATCAAATACCTCTTCAAACTCCCTTGCTTCTTACCTATTTACCTCAAACACCAGTTTGGGAAAAATGGTTACTTCAATGCTCAATTAATTCAAAGCATGCAAGCGCTCAAGGCTTAAATCCATTGGTCTCGGCAACGGAACCAAAATGTAGGAGCTCATGCTCAACTGCCAAGACCCACGGACCGCTTATTGTTTCAAGTGTTCCAAGTCGAGCACTAATGGCTACCTCTCACATAGCCGACACACCATCCATATCTACGGGTGTAGTGAGCTTACCTCGATGCCGATCGAGTTACCTCCTCTCCTGTGCGCTCTGATAGCTCTACGATCCAAGTGCAAGCTTCAAGCAAGCTCCATCCTCAAGCTCCATGCTCCAAGCTCCATTGTCGTGAGCAAGACAAGAGAAGAGAAGAGAAGAGAAAAAGAGAGGAGAAAATGGAGAGCTTCTCCTCCCCGATCCCTCACCCTCACACACTCACTCCCTCACACTCTCACACTCCCTCTCTCAAGCACAAGCTCAAGCAAGCAAGAAGAAGAAGAAGAGGAGGAGGAGGAGAGCCACTTTTGGCCACACACAAGAATGAGCTTCTCATTCACTTTTCAACTTTATATACAAAATCCTAAATCCCTTTTGGGCGATCATCCTCCTATCCCCTTTTTTACATGGCGAGCATGGTCTAGGCCCTTTTTCCCATTGTCCTTATATCTTCCTAGCTTCCTTTCCACCGCCCATCTACATTTACCAATTGCACGGCTGAGAGCCCGGCACTCCTTAATTAAATCATGATGTGCTTGCACTCTTTTACAAAAGTATTGACTTGCACTTTTCCTTGTGCGCATTTTTCTCTTATTTAGGACTTTTTTGCGCTTCTTGTGTTTCCAAAATTTTCTTGGCGCGCCTTCGTCTTCCGTTTCACTTTGCCTTGGTCAATGTCTTGTGCTTTAGCTTTTCCAAATTTTCCACCTTGTTCGTCTGACGGTTAACACATACCTTCTCCATAGTATAATGCCAGAGCTGACATTTCATCCCTTACAAAGAGACACGTATCCAAAGCATGTGGATACCCATGTCCAACTCCCATTGACATGATCCACCCTTATTATGGAGGTTTGTATCTTCATGATAGACCCATAAGGGGTGTCCATAGCTTCCTTGACCTAGATAGTATTATAGGAGGAAATCTTGCCTTTTGTGGCAAGCCCTCTCACAACTTAACCTTTGGCCAGTGTACCAAACATGTGCTTCCAAATCTCATTCCTTTACTAATATTTGTGTGATGCGGTCATGGAGGTGATCCATCTACGCATCAAACCCTCATCCATTATGTTCTCAAAATGAGTGTAGCTCTCCCCCTTAGAGATTTTTTTTGTATGGTTCAATTATTTTTTTTAAAAAAAAATTGATGTACAACAACCAAGAGTGTAGCTCTCCCCCTTAGAGATTTTTTTTGTATGGTTCAATTATTTTTTAAAAAAAAATAATTGATGTACAACAACCAAGAGTGTAGCTCTCCCCCTTAGAGATTTTTTAAATGGTTCAATTTATAAAAAAAACATTTCTGATGTACAACAACCAAGAGGGACTTTAAACTTAGAGTGCATGTAGAAGAGTTACTTTTTAGCCTCCATATAAGTCAGACAAATCAACCAGGTCAAGTACAAAACTAGTCATTTTTAGGAAATCGACCCATTATATGATAGATAGATCATAGCTTCAATGATTTTACAAGAAGTAAATTAAAGGTGTTCAAGTATCAACCAATAGCAACATCACCTTTTCTATAAGGATATGCATGCTCAATTTATTAGTCTTTCCATGGATTTCTTTAAGGGCTTAAAAGAATTTCTACTCTAGGTATGAGTTTCAATAAAGGGACCCTCCTAAAGAAGTAAACATCAGGAGATCCCTATGGTTTAGAAGGGTTGTCGAATCCTAGCTTGATGTCCATCTCTATGGTCCCAAGGTTGTAAGTCTCTTAAGGTGGGATTAAGGAAACTTATTGACTTAGCTCTCGTCTTAGTAGCATTTGCTTTTTCCCTCTTAATGATGTTAGCATTCATTTTTTACACCCTTCCTTCTAGGATTCAAGGCTTTCTTGAAGTTTGTTTTCATTTTGGGCTAAGCCTTTCATTTTTCTAGGGTGAGAACCTTGTATGGTTTCCATAAGGTACATATTTCTTTGTTTTCCATGTTTTCTTGAGGTAACACTACTTTGACATGCTTCTAACTATTTAAGTTATAATAAATTGAAAATTTCTTAGGCCTTTTTCTCAATGCTTGATGTGACTTCTAAATTTAGTTAGACTTCCTCTTATGGGTATAAGAAAGTAGAAATTAAAGGAAAAAGTGCTCATTGAATGGTTAGCCTTTGGAATTCTTGGGTAAAGTTGGGCTTCACCATAGTCAAACCTTGAGAAGAGGTGGATGTCGGCCTTTGCAAGTTTGGTTGGACCCTCCTCTTAGGTGCCATCACGTGCTTCTTCTCGTCACGCAATGCCTTTGACACTCTTGATAGTTCTAATGGTCTACAAGAGTGATTTGCCCTGGTGAGCTCCTTTTCCCTTAACTAGCGGTTGATAAATGTAACCTTAACACCTTTTTTCAAGTCCTCTTTGGTCTTACTTTTGAAAATTTTCCTCCTTTCTACAAAATAAGAGCAATGGGATTATGGGTAGAATAAAGCTGTCCACAAAGTGAGTTTGGGATAGTGGAAGTGGATAAGTTAAAGCTCTTTCTTTTCTTTGCATTCAAATGGTATGATGGATAATAGTAATGTGCCTATCGGTTGTCCAAGCATGTTTTTAGCGGTCCATCAAGAGACTAGTCTAAGCGACACCGCCTGGCACTCCCATGGAATGTTCCGAGGTTTGTTGCCTAGGGTTTCTCGAGTCGACTTCACAACGGAATGTTTGCGGCCGAACGCACTAGGATCGACCTAAAACTTGGGTCCCTAGTGGTCAAGGTCTCCTGACACCATTCTAGAGTCGGATCCTAGACATCCTTCTTTACGCAGAGATACCCAAGCCGAAGCTGAACCATGCCGCACTTGGTTCAAAGAGAATGGGAAATGAGAGGGATATGTCGCTCAACCTTTCTGCCCGTAGTGTATAGTCCCATTCCGGTCCCCTAAAATGGCATGAATTGGGTTCTAACCTAACAATACCTAAAGGTCATATGGAAATAGAACCTTGTGAGGAGCTTCCTAGTTCTTTGGAACCACCCTAGCCGTAGGACGAACCCATCGAGGGTTTCGCCCACTCGCTTCCCTCAATAGGCATTCTTTAGTTATCTAATTAGGTCCTACCACATTTATGTGTGACATTTGAAATCAACTTCTTTAATGAAGCCTTTTAAGGAACATGGTTCATTTGCGTAACTTATGGCACTAACACAAAAACAGTTCAGACAGGTTCCTTGGAAGTAAACTTTATATTATCATTTTAGCTGAGGTACAAGTCTTGTCCAAAAAGGAGGATTCTCACAATCCGTGAGGATGTGTCTTATTTCCTCCAAGTTTCTGCCCTTGCACTATTAATAGAGCCTCGAGAATCAATCTAGAGTCACGTAGATCATTTGAGTAGGACTCGGAGGCATGGAATTTACAGCCAAAGCCCCCCCGACATCCAAGCATCCTTCTATGTTCAAACTAATCCATGGAGAGACCTCTTGTAGCAGGTCCGGTCCATGGTCCTATCACAATTATTTAGAACCCCCTTAGATAGCGTTGGTGGCTAACTGGGTGGTTTGGCACACCCTCCATGAATTTAACCTAATTCATTATTCCAATTTATTTTGTGAGTTTGGGTCATACAATCCTTTCACAGACGGTGTTCCTAAATTTACAAGCACAAACAACAATGAAGGTGAGTGCTCAGGATATCTTCCTATTTTTGAATGGTTAGCATTCACCCTTCTTGGGTCTTTCTTGTCTTGGTGTCAATTGCCATGGCCTTCTGAGGGATAGAGAATGCCCTTATTCTTATGTGATAGGAGTGAGCAATTACGGTATTGGGTTTATATCTAATAGATTCCGAATGGTAGTTGCCCTAATTTGCTAGCCTTTAGCCTTTAGTCCGGGGTTCTTGTCTTGGGATCACAGGTCTTAAATAATTCAATCTAGGATTTCAATTAGTTATTTGGTAACTATTTTTCTCCTTAGAACCTTATTGAGGTTTCTAAGTTTACCCTAGGGTTTCACTCCCTTAAGGATTTGTAACATAAACTTTTGTTCATTCCTCCCGCAAGCCAAGAGCAAACTAAGCCCTTTGCAATCCTTGAGTAGTCGCGAGCATCAAACAACATGTGGCGAATGGTCGTTCTTTCTTGCGGATATGACACTCAAGCTTTCTTGTATTGACGTGGAGTTGTATCATGGTTAAAAATGATACTTCCAAAGGTGTTATCGGACTTATCGCAGCTAGTTGCTAGGATAGAGACCCGTGAGTGTATTTACTTGATTCTAGGTTAATCTATGAGTATAGCATTAATTCTACAAATAAACCCTAGCCTTACTTATCTTCTAGGGTTTCATTTATCAAACTACCTCTTGCAATTAAGTTTGACAATTTACATGCGCATCCTAAATCTATCTTTTAAGATGAATCCCTATCATGTAGTGCAATCAAAACTGTGCACGATGCCACCAAATCTAGATACAAGTCTTTCCTGAGTTGATGATGCAATGCAGAGCTTCTATTCTTGGGAATTCATTTCAATGAACTTGTGAAAATAATAAATTGTGGCTTATATTTTTCTTTGTGCAAGGTACACGAATTCGTCATGCCTAATGTAAATGCAAGACAGATCTTTGTAATGGTTTATAGGATGCCATAGTCTTACACGGTCTTGCATATTTATATATTGGTAACCTAAGATGCATTCAAAAAAATTCGTGCCTAATATTCACCTTAGTATTGCAACAACCCATAGATGCTTAATCGATTTGTGGCAAATCATGATCATCATGAACTTGATTCAAGCCTTCACAACTACCTTTCCAATTATGCAAATTATGCGCTGCAAAAGTATGATTTGTTTCTACGATGATTATGCTTTATTGTTTCGTTCATAGGGCTAGACATCAAAATGGTACCTAGTTTTTGAGTGTCAAATTAGGATTTATACCCAATGGCCCATTCGTGTTAGCGGTGACATCTTTGCCCTATCCTCCTTCTGTGGTTGCAGCCTTTCCGGTTACTTAGGAGAGTTTGCGCTTTGGGGCTATTTTGGAGCTTGGAATGCGGGCCTTCTCTTCTCTCGGAGCACTCCTTTGTGTCGGAGTTTTCTACACTTTGCCCTGACTTTCGCAACCTTTTGAGGGCAGTTGATAGAGAGATCACGAGAATAGTGAGGGAGGGATGGTACTTGTATCCTCTTTTTCAAGAGAGGGAAGGAAGGAATTTTTCTGAGCCCTCTTCTCTCTCTCTCTCTCCTCTCTTGCTCTCAAGTTTCCTTCCTCTCTCTCTCTCTCTCTCTCTCTCTCTCTCTCTCTCTCTCTCTCTCTCTCTCTCTCTCTCTCTCTCTCTCTCTCTCTCTCTCTCTCTCTCTCTCTCTCTCTCTCTCTCTCTCTCTCTCTCTCTCTCTCAATGCGATAGTAGGGGGGGAAAGGAATAGCGTGTCCTTCTTTGCTTCATGGAGGGGGATTTATAGGGGAGATGGATCTTAATTAAGTGGGAGAAGGCGTTGTGATAAGGAGCTCTTAGCTCCACTCCACGGGTAGAGTAGTTGTCCGCATGTGGCCCTATTAAGGGGAATAAGAAGGGATAGTGGAGGGTTGGAGGTGGCACACATGTGCCCCTCTTCCCCATTGAATTTGTTGTCACATTCGTCGCCGTCCTTCACAGCCATCACCTCTAGCTCCCTCTCAACTCATACTTCATCTCCCCCTCCCTCCGCCAGCTGGTGGCGTCGACAAGGAGGGGGGAGTTAAAAAATTTTTGATTACTTTTTATGATTTTAGAGGAGGGGTCTTATGGGTTATTACATCTTTCCCCCCCTAAGGAATCAAGATGTCGTCATCTCGAAAGGAATTAGGGGTATTGTTGGTTGAGAGTACTCTCTTTAGTCCATGTGGCATCTTCTTTTGGATAGTCCTTCCACTAGATGAGGTACTCTCTGAGAATTCTACTTCTCAATCTCTTTTACCGAATGTCTAAGATTGTATCTGGGGCCAGAGCTCAAGGACTCCTTGGCTTAGCATTACAACTTGTTGATCATTGAGTACATGGCTGGGATTGGATACATATTTCTTTAGTAGGCTAACATGTAATACATTGTGAACCTTTACGTTCTCGAGGAGTTGGAGTTTGTAGGCATTGGGCCCTAGGCACTTAAGGATCCTATAGGGCCCGCAATACCTTGGACTCGATTTTTTAAATTCTCCCAATGATAAGGAACTCTTCTTGGGTCGTACACGAATAAAAACCATATCTCCCTCTTTGAAGAGTCGCTCTTGTCTATTTAGACCTGCATAGGCTTTTTGCCTATCCTTGGTAGCTCTAATGTCTTGTCTAATGGCCTTGATTTGCTCATCCATTTCCTCAAGCATTTTCTTGGAAGATTCTACACTTAAGGTAGGATTTGAAAAGTTCAATGGAGTACAGCAATCATGCCCATACAATGCTTGAAAAGGTGTCATTTGAATGCTTTGTTGGTAGGAAGCATTATAGGCAAATTGTACCAATGGTAGATATTGGATCATTTTCTGGGTTTGCAACAGCAATATGCTCTAAGAATATCTTCAATGACTTGGTTGACCCTCTTCGTCTGGCCATCGGTTTGAGGGTGATAGGTTGTATTGAAACAGAAGCTCAATGCAGAACCCAAAAGCACTAGGAAAAAAATGAACTCACAAATGGGCCTTTTAGCCCCCCCTCTCTCCTCCTTAGAACAAGGAAAACAAGAGAGAAGAATAGTAAAATAATCCTCCTCTCTCGCCAATTTTGCAATCTCATTTTTCCTTTTTTATATTATCTACAAAGATATACTCAGATTTCTTCTTATGATCTGTATTACCATATTATCCAAGTTACACAAAGATAACTAGTGTAGCACCTTGCGAGCTCTTTCCAACCAAGCTTGGTGTAGTTGTCTTTGATCAGCTGTAGGATTCCTCTTTGGAATTTCAAGTTCAGCTTCAACACCTATCACCAAGTCCCAATATCCTTTTCCTATCAATAAATTCTCCTACTATTTGGGTTGCGTTGTCACCACTATTATTGCTATCAAGCTTTTCCCCCACTATTTGGGTGACATTGATCTAAGTCCAGAAGACATTGAGCCTCCAAGAAAATGAAGCTACACAAGTGCAGTCTATGGCTATAGAGACGAATCAGATGAAGACAAAGATCTAGAGCCCACTAAACAGGAGGACTAAATTTCCTAGAAGCTTAATCGACATGTAACACAATTGAGAATAAATCCTACTCTTATACCTATGGTTAATTCGAATAATATGAGTGCACTACTTGAAACACTAAGAGTAGCGCAGCAGATGCATGGTGGGTCTCAACCCACAGGTCATAAGCCCCATTAGTGCTTGTCTTCCCCAGTTTCTCTCGAGATGGGGACATCTCGATTCCTCTAAGGGGGAGAGGATGTAATATCCTCCCCCCCCCCCCCCCCCCCCATGACCCCCGTGCTTTCCCCCCCATGAGAACCCCCCCTTAGAATTTTTAAAAAATTACACAATTTTTTTTACTCTCCCTCTCTCTCCCCTTGCTGATTGCATGGCGAGGGAGAGAGAGTGTGTGAGTGAGTAATGAGTGGGGGGGCAAGCAGCCCCCAGGTGGGTGGTGGTGGACAACCGTCTTCCCTCCCCCCCCCCCCCTCCACCATATAAGGGAGCCTACCCCCTCCACCATATAAGGGAGCCTCCCCCCTCCTCCCTGGTGATGAACCGCAAGCCTTCCCCCTCCCTTGGCTCGACAGTAGCCCTCCCCCCTCCGTCTGGACACAGCGCCCCCCTCCGACTGCAGCATGCCTCCCCCCCCCCCCCCCCCCCCCGATTATCCTAGACAGCCCCCCCTTGACATCCTGATCAGTAGTCCCCCCCTTCCGTGTGATCATCATGGAGAGAGAGAAGGAGAAGAAGAAGGAGAAGAAGAGGGAGAGAGAGAGAGAAGAAGAAGAAGTGGAAGAAGAGGAAGAGAGAGAAGAAGAAGAAGAAGAAGAAGAAGAAGAAGAAGAAGAAGAAGAAGAAGAAGAAGAAGAAGAGAGAGAAGGAGAAGATGAAGGAAGATGAAGGAGAAGAAGAGGGAGAGAGAGAGAAGAAGAAGAAGAAGAAGAAGAGGGAGAGAGAGAGAGAAGGAGAAGATGAAGGAGAAGGAGAAGGAGAAGGAGAAGGAGAAGAAGAAGAAGAGGGAGAGGGAGAGAGAGAAGAATAAGAAGAAGAAGAAGAAGAAGAAGAAGAAGAGTTATGCATGTTTGAAGTTACATTGATTGGCCTTAGACTCCTTATGAACCCTCGTACCACTTCCTTCTGCCAAGGCAAGAGCGGTGGATTTACCTCAAGGGTTGCAAGACCAAGAACGCACAAGGATGGCACCCAAGAGACGAGTTACAAGGAGCACAAGTGCTGAAGTTGCAAATGGAGCTAGGAACATATCCAATGTAAGCGGAGACATGAATACCACCAACCCTCCAGCAATAGCTCATATCCAGGGCGTACCAAGATTAAGATTCTTCTCACACATCTTGAATTCTTAAATAGAGGTAGAATTGCATGCATAAAATAGGTAAAAGTCATTAGTGTTACGTTAGATGAGTAATAGGAAAGGAGACTGAAAAGCAAGTAACAATGGATGATGCATTGAAGGAAATTTGCATAAAATATAACAAGAAGCATGTCAAGGTTGCATAGGAATATCGCATCAATTTTAACGTACATTGAAGTGTTTGAATCCAAGTTTTGTATGATAGCCTTGAAATTGTAGGATAAAGTTAAAAGTTGTCTTAGAGAGAAGATGGGAAAATTAGACCCTAATCCGACATATCATGAAAAGCATAAATACATGTATTCACCATTAAAGGGCTTAAGATGGGCTGATCTTCTACCCTAAACAGGTAGCCTTGATTAAGGTGAAATCACATAGATCATTAAAAAGATCTAGAAGATAACCGTTAAAGTTGTTCCTTGAGCAACCCTAGATCCCAAGGGGGAGAGTAAACCCTAGGGAGGCTGTATATTAAGACTAAAAATGATGTAAGTAGGGACAAGCTAAGTTCCAATGCAACGGTGGCTTAAGGGACTTGTTGAGATGGTTTACCATTGATGTTTCTAATGAGGGTTGACCTTGTTTGAGATGGAAAAGAGGTTAGTGAGCAGAGTGGTTACTTGCTAGATTAGAAAAGGATGTTTTCCTAGTTAAAGGATGTTAGGGTGGTTGTTTCAGCTTGATTGTTTCCGAAAGGATACTTAAGGATTGGTTGTGGTTTTGGATGAATATCCAAGTGATTATATTTTCATGGCAGGAACTGTAAGGATAAATTGCCATGGGAACAAAGGGATGTTTTCCCTAGTAAATGTTATTAGGCTGGTTGCTTCAGCTGTGGATGATTTCCTAAAGGGATAATTAAGGAAGGATGGCGCTAGCTACCCCCGCGAACAGCCAAACCCTAACTAAGGGGGTTATGAATCCGCGCCGAGAATGTGGACTGAACCCACTGCGAGAGGTCTCTCCGTGGAAATTACTTGGCGTAGGAGGACGCTTGGGTGCCAGGGGGGCTTTGGCCATAAATCCCAATGCCTGCGGACCCTAAACAAGTGTTCTACTACGTGACTCGAGATGGGATCTCGAGGCCTTGATACTAGTTACAAGGCAGAATCTTGGTAGGATAAACCTTCGGGTTTTTATTGCCAGGAGACGGAAGGATTTTTCTGCAGAGGCAGAAAGGGACACTTAATTCTCCTGTATGGGCGGGAGACAAACATTAATCTGAAGATAAGTTAAGGAAGTGTTTGATCTTGTTTTATCTTATCTTCGTGTCTATGCCCTAAATTACGTAAAGGAACGTGTGATTAACGAGTTAATTAAGGAAGCTGCTTTTATGTGTCAAACATAATGTGATAGGTAATTAGATAACTAAAACAACCCCCGAGAGAAGCATGGTGGATGTGACCGTCGGGTCCATCCTACGGTAGGGTGGTCTCAGTTAGCCAAGAGCTTTCCTCAATGGAATTTATTTTATGTGAACGTTAGATAGAGAAGGACCTTAGAACTTGTAAGTTAAGAACCTTATCCATACCGTTTTATTGGACCGAAATGGGACTATGCCCTACGAGCAGAGAGGTCGAGCAATGCATCCCTCTCATTTCCCATTCTCTTTGAACCAAGTGCGGTATGAGCCTGCTTTGGCCCAGTTGTGTAGACGCAAAGTGGAGCAGTTGTAGATCGATGCTAGAAGGCTGTTAGGAAGACTCGACTACAAGGAACCTGGACTTTAGGTCGATCCTATTGGGATCGATCGAATAAGTTCCATTGTGAGGTAGACTCGAGAGACCCTAGTTGGCGAACCCCGTGTCATTCCTTGGGAGTGCTGGGTGGCATCTTCTGGATATATCTCTCGATGGACTGCTAAGACGTGTCCCGCAATTTGAGGAGTGGGCACGTTACAGAGCTAAAACGCTAGCTATAATGATATCAATGCCTAGCAATCCCATTATGGAGCTAGCCAAGGAGAATGTGAATAATGATCCCAAATATCAACAAATGCTAAAGGAAATTCAAAATAAAGAGCAAAATCCCAAGCTTAAGACAAAGTATCTTAACTTCTGTATTGATGAAGGCCTTGTCGACTTCAGGACAAGATTATATATTCCTTCAAGTTAAGAACTTAAGAAGAAGATACTATGGGAAGCTCATGATTCCCCATTTTCAAGACATCCTGGCTATGCCAAAACTCTCAATGTAGTTAGGAAAAGCTGTCATTGGGAGAAGCTCAAAAGTGACGTACTTAAATACGTAATCAAATGCTTGAGTTGCCAATGAACAAAAGCCGAACGAGTTAAGCTGCCATGAAAGCTACAACCACTTGATATTCCTCAGATGAAATGGGAATTCATTAGTATGGATTTTGTAGTTGGATTACCCTTAGTTCAAGGACAATACAACTCGATCATGGTAATTGTGGACATGTTGACTAAGGTTTATCACCTTATTCCGGTCAAAACTAGCTACGAAGCCTCAGATATTGCCAGGTTATTTGTCAAAGAAATATTTAGACTTCATGGATTGCCAAAAAGAATTATTAGCGATCGTAATTCCCTATTCCCTTCACATTTTTGAAAGGGATTATTTGAAGCTCTCGATACACAGCTTTGTTTTAGTAGAGCTTATTACCCTCAAACTGATGGGCAGACACAATATGTAAATCAAGTCATTAAAGACATACTTAGAGCATATTGTTACAAAGAACCTAGACAGTGGATACAATATCTACCTTTGGTGGAATTTGCTTACAATGCATCCTATCATCAAAGCATTTAGATGACCCCATTTCAAGCTCTATATGGGCAAGAATACCTAACTTCGCTAAACTTCTCCGACCCTACCTTGAAGGTTGAAGCTTCTAAGAAGATGCTTGAAGAGATGGACAAACAAGTCAAAACCATCAAGCAAGATATACAAGCTGCCAAGGATCGGCAAAAAGCCTATGCTGACCTAGGGAGAAGAGAGCGAATCTTCCAAGAAGGGGACAAGGTTTTTATCCATGTACTCCCAAAGAGGTGTTCTTTATCCTTGGGAAAATTCAAGAAGCTAAGCCCAAGATACTATGGACCTTACAAAGTCATAAAGGCTCTTGGACCTAATGCTTATAAGTTGCAACTTCCTAAAACCCTAAAAGTTCATGGTGTATTCCATGTTAGTCTCTCAAAGGCCTATATATCTAATCCTAATCATATTCTTGATGATCAACAAGTTGTAATGCCGAGACAAGGTTTACTTGAACTTCAACCTGATAGAATCTTGGATGTAAAAGAAAGAATCCTTAGAAATAGGACCCTTAGAGAATATCTCATCCAGTGGAAGGATTATCCTGAAGAGGATGCCACTTAGGTCGATGAGGTAACCCTTATGAAAGAATATCCCCAGTTTCTCTCAAGATGAGGACATTTCGATTTCTCTAAGGAGGGAAGAATGTAATGTCCCCATTACTTACTTTATTTTAATGTGCGTATAGATTCCAAAGAAATTTGATTTATTATGAAATCGACTCTCATTATGAAGATAATTATTATTATTAATGAGGTATTATATGCCAATTCATGGAAGAAAGACTTGGGAAACCCTCCCAAGACTAGCTTATTAAAACTATGTTTGTAGTATAGAACAACAAAAAGAACTAGTCTACTGGATAGTCACTTGGCAAGTAAGTGCACTTGGGTGATGACACTGTCCGGATGGGTGACCTCGCGAGAAGATTTTCCTACAAGCTAGTGAAAACTTCTCACGCGTAGCCAACGAAGCCTTTGTAGCTTGTTGCCAAGTATGCCAAGGCCAAGATGCTAAGGTCTATGCCTTGGTCACCACCTTAGTCACCACCTTGGTCATAAGCCTTGGAGTGACAACCGCCCGATGATGCGCCACACAGTGCTCGCCAATAGATTCATAAATTTTTATCTTTGCGCTACAAAAATGGAGCTTTCTCCCTTATGTCATCAATGATGTCACCAAAAGTGCTAAAAGAAGGTGTTCTCTCTTTGTCATTGAAAAATGCTAAAAAGCAAGGGTCCTCTCTTTCCCCCCTACAAAACTATAAATTGAGGGCTTGGGGATAACCAAGAAGGGGAACAAGAGCAATCTTGATGAGGATGAGACACTGATTGAGAAGGGGGAGACTCTATTCCATGAGATAAAGAGACATCATTCCATTCAACCCAAGGAAGGGGATACTCAGAAGGTCTCTCATCCTCTTCTACTCTAATCCGAGAAGAGAAGACACTGAAGAACTTTATCATATTCTATCAATCCGGTTAGAAGTCATACCCCTACTCTCGTCCCTATTCAGTCTACTAGAGAGAGAGAAGTATTACTCTCCATGAGGCAAGAAGAACCATCCACGAGGCCTACATCATTCAATCCTGCAATAACCATCATCATCATCGAAAGTCTTACACCCTTGCCAACCAGTATTACTATCGTGTTCTTCTTTTTCTACAAATCATATTTCTGTCATAGCCCCAAAGAAGAAGAATTCAAAAGCAGAAATCATGAATGACGCTAATGGAAGTAACAATTGGAGTTGCGAGCACGGGAGTAACTAACGGAGTCACGGGCACGGATAACAACCCTTTACCAATCGCAATGCCACAAATTTTTCTAAAAACTTCTATCCAAATTTAATAGAAATAAGATAAGTCTCTTGAGAAATACTACAATCTTAGAGTATTCACTTAGTAAATTATTAGAATATACTATAGGCTAGAAACTATTAGTAAAACTACAAAAACCTAGAAACTCAAGAGAAATCATGAGGAATTTTAATGTTAAACCCATAAGAAAATGAAAGGTGAGAAGGATCGAAGCTTACACGGGAGAGCTATGGCAGGAAAGTGAGAGAGAGAGAGAGACAGAGACAGAGAGAGAGAGAGAGAGAGAAAGAGAGAGACCAAATGGGAACTCCAATAGTCACAACGTGTGATCGAGCCTTCCTTTATTCAAACTATCACTAAAAGAATAAAGAATAAAGTGACGGTGACAGGTGCCCACCACCTGCAGTGTGTAGTGGTGGGTATTGTCAATGTAGTAATATACGGGCAGATGGTGGAGGTGCCTTTACCCCCAAAAACCTCCCACTTAAAGGTGAATTTGCCCCAATGAGGAGTGAAAAGAAAAATAAAAGACAGTACAATGTACAAATCTACAATAGGATGAGAAAAAACATCATCTCATCCAACGCCCATCAATCTCCTAAGGAAGGCAAAGTGTTCAATAGTGAGGCTTTTCGTGAGTAGATCTACAAGATTTTCATCAATGAAGATCTCGACAAGGTCAACAGATTTGTCCTCCATGACCCCACGTATGAAGTGATACCTCACCTCAATGTATTTTGTATTTGCATGGAAGACCGGAACCTTGGCTAGCTGAATAGCACTCATAGAATCCGAATGCAATGTAGGTATAGTATCAATCCCAATGTTGCAATCTTGACATCCATCTAGTACATGTCCAAGTCAAGTTGCATGACTAAGGCCAAAACCAAGCGTAGGTGGTCATCTTGACCATAGGAGAAAAGACTTCATCAAAGTCAAATCCATGCTCCTATTTAAAACCCTTAGCAACAAGTCTTGCATTATAAGCCAGCTTGGGGTGTCCAGGGGCACTTTTCAGCTTGTACACCTATTTGCATGGCAGAGTCTTCTTGCCAGCAGGGAAGGAAACCAAATCCCAAGTCATACTCTTATGCAATGAGTCTATCTCAGACTACATAGCCCTCTCCTAGGAGTGACTATCACCCTTGTGCATAGCCTCATCAAAGGTAAGAGGCTCTCCTGCATGTATAACTAACACATAATACATCGAGGACTCAAATCGATTAGGTGGACATCTAGCTCTAATAGACCGTCTCACTGCAGACTTTGCTGCATGTCTAGCATCCTATCCAACACCCTGGCCATGTGTACTAATTGTTGCTGTAGGCTGTCCAACTGGCTGGGCAAGAGCACGTGGCTCCTCCTGGAATATAACCTTGTGTATCTCTACCACCTTCTCAGGCTACCTATGCATCTTGTCTTCATAGAAGAGTACATCATGGTTGCGGATGACTTTTTGCACCTACGGATCCCAAAGGTAGTAACCCATCTCGCCTACATCTCCATAGCTAAGGAAAATGCATTTGACACTCTTAGGATCCAACTTAGTTCGCTTGTCCTTGGGCACATGGCAGAATGCCTCACATCCAAAGACACGTAGATGCGCATAAGATGGAGGTTTCCCAATCTATACCTCCTCTACAACCTGGAAATCCAAACCAGTGGAAGGTGATCTATTGATGACATGCATAGCTATATTGACTGCCTCAGTCCAAAAGCTCTGTGGTAGGCATGCATGGCTAAGCATACTATGTACAAGCTCCTAGATGGTTCTATTCATCCGTTCAACAAAACCATTCTAGGGTGGGGTATAAGGGGCAGTCAATTGACACTTAATACTCCTCTTGTCACATAGCTACTCAAAGGCACGTGACACATATTCCCCCATTGTCAGTCATAAGGCATTTCAGCCTATGCCCAATTTGGTTCTTAACCAATGCAAGCCATCTTTGAAACACAACTAAGACATCTGACTTAAGCTTAATGGGTTAAGCCCAGACTTTACACGAAAAATTGACATATGCTTTGCACCACCCATAGACTGATAGGGCATGGGCCCACATACATTCGAATGTACCAATGCTAGGGGCTCACTCATGTATGTCCTACAAGACTTCTTATGCGTATTCCTAGTCTGTCTACCATAAAGACAATGCTCATATGAATCAAAGCATGCATAGTCAAGGGGTTGTAAGTACTGCAAACCAAAAAGCATTTTCATTCCCTTCAAGGACATATGGCCCAAATGTGTATGCCAAAGAGATACATGTGGGATGGAACTGACTGATAAAACATGGTCAACAGAGGACCCATCAACTACAAGAGGATAGAGGCTACCAGCCTTGGCACCTCTAGCAAGCACAAGTCTGCCACCACGGGTGATCTTCCAGGTAGAATCTCCAATTGAAACATGAAATCTAGCATCATCAAGCTACCCCCTGTAGACATAAGATTGCGTGTAAGCACATGTATATGCTATACATTCTGTAACAGAAAATTACTGCCAATAGAGAACTACAACCATACATCCCTAATGCCAAAAATAGCAAGTGGCATGTCATCACCCAAGCGAACTGAACTAGAGACTATGTGGTAGGAATGGAACCACTCACGGCATGGTGTAACATGAAATGAAGTACCAGAATCCAAAAGCCAGCACTGGGCATACATAGAGTGAACCTCAATCAATGGCGTAGCATCACAAGAACTAGCTACAAGTATGTACTCCCCATCAGAGTCATCAGTCTGCATGACATTTTCTCCTCAATTTTCACACTAGATTTCACAAGCATAATGCTACAATCAGAGGACTTTTCCTGTACTTTGTCTTTCCCCTTCTCTTTGTGCTTCTCATTGCGCAACTCATGACATTGTGGGCATTTATGACCCTTCTTGCCGCAATGATGACATGTCACATTATCATTTCTCCCACGAGACTTGCTACACGACTTACCACGTGACTTAAACCTAGACTTATGCAAGGCTCTGCCATATCCATACCCACGGTCATTCTTTCCATTACCATCTCCGTCTCTAATAGTCAAAGCATGCGACACACAAGAGGCATCCAAGTTCTTACGATTGATCTCTTCCTGCAGAAGGGTACTATCTACATATCAGGCAAGTTCAAAATAGTAGCAGGAGCACATAAGGCAGTGCGGAATACATCCCATGACTCACTCAAAGTCCCAAGCAAAAATAATGGATTAACCTCATCATTAAAGATAATGCCCTACAAAGTCAAGTTCTTGAGAATAGCATGGAACTGGCTCAAATGAGCAGACATTGTCATATTCTTCTTCATGTGCAGGTCCATAAGCTGCTTGCTTCAGCCAATACATCTGACTTATTGGACTTTTCTTCTCATAGAGGTTCTTAATTTTATCCCAAAGCTGCCAAGCACTCTATGCTTCCTCAACCACATTGTAATGCACCTATTTAGTGAGAGACAAGATGAGGGTGGACTTGCATAACTCATCAAGCTCATCCCATTTGTCATCAGTCATAGTTTCAGGCTGCTCGCCATGCATCCTTAGTGGCTTGATCTAAGATTTCTACACCAATACCTACAAAACTTGGCTCTTCCAATAGGCATAATTCATACCATCAAACTCAGTGATGTTGAAGATAGCAATGTCAGTGGAAGAAGATGCCATACTACAATCCAAAATGGTGTAGACAGTTCAAAACTACTTGTTGTTTTCTGTTGTAAACAGCCAAAATACCACCAACACCAAGGCAAAATGACCACGAAGAACTGATAGCTAATTATGTTGCCCACCAAGTACCATCAAAAGTACATAAAATTAGGATGATTCAGCATGAAAATTCCATGTCAGTCCATGCATAACTACTTGCTGTAATAAATTACAGCCAGATACAATGAGAGCAAACTGTAGGCAAAATGAATGCACCAAGTCAACCATTGACTGTCAAAGCATAACCAGCATTAAGCAGGCATAAATCAGCATGTGATAGTCATATAGACATCAAGAAAATACCCAAGCATGTCAAATGAATCCGTCAGTAAGCCGGCACATCCGCTGTGTAATAGGGAAAAGTGTACACAACACTGGCAAGACCTGACACAAAGAGGTGTATGCTCAAGGAGTGCAAAGCCCAAATCAGCCAAAGTACATCTATGAGTACCACGGCATATCAACCATGCAACATCCAAGAAAAGATCCCAATCTCAAGTATCCGAATGCTTAAGTAGCATAAACCGCCTACTCAAATGTCTATCAAGCATATCAAGATGCTCCCACTGGCACAAAAGCTGTAAATATCAAGCAAAGAATCTCAACAAGGGCATATGACAGCACCAATGCTAGAAGATCCAAGATCAAGCATCAATAAGACCTCATGAGCATATAGGCCATGTAGCATCCGTACATAGCATCCATAGACATCAGGTACATCCAAACTATAACTTTGGCAAAGCCAAGAAATAGCCAAAGAAAGATCCATGCAATCAAATGTCAAGCCAAAGCAAGGCTCAGTAGCATCCAACTCCAAACAATGTAACATGTATGTAGTAATGGCATAGGCCAAGCATGTCAAGACCGGTTAGACATAAGCAAAGTGCATGCCATAAGTACATCAGAGATGAAGATCCAAATGCTATGCGAAGCGAGCTCAAGCTCAACCAATGATTCAAGAGCAAATCCAAGCTATATGTCGGTCCTTGAGAGTCACTACATCAATGTATACATCCAAGGCATAGCTCGAATGCAATAGGCATATCCAAACAGAAGCAAATGAGCTTCATCCCTTAATATTCCAGCAGCAAATAAATGTCCAAAATTGAGCAAACAATGGCTCAATCCAAGCTCAAAACCATCGACAAACCATAGGCATACTTTCCCATATGTATAGGCACCAATCGGGCATAATTGGGCATCAAATGACTATGTAGCATGAGCATAAAGTGTAATGACAGAGGGCTGCCCTATTTTGGGCTACCTATGGACTTTGTAAAATAGTTAATGACTGAAAAAATTCAGCCCTAAAAGCATCTCATATCATAGGCATATATTCCCCTAGCATTCGGGGAGCATTCGGGACCACCAACCAAGCAACCAATGTCAATGCCAACCAAGCATAAACATAAAGTGTTGATGTAACACTATTTGTGACTGCCTATGGACTCTAGAAAATAGTCTTGGACTAAGGTAAATCAAACCACAAATCAATGCCAATGATAACCACCAATGTCGAGCATCAAGGGGGGTGTTCCCAAGTGCCAAATGAAGTGTTTTCAAGTTGCTAATGAGTGCCAAGGGAGGGCTAAAGTAAAAAAACAACTTTTTTTGCAGGTCTTCAAGCTGGCCCAAACTGATCTGGGGCCTATGGAAGGGCTGGGTTGGTCAAGGCAAGATCGGGGGAGTAGTTAAGGACCCCCAAGAGCTCCCTCTTGAAGGGCAAAGTCACTGGTAGAGAGTAGGCATCACAAAAAGCAAGAGGACATGGCTTCCCTGCTTCACAAAACATGTGGGCTGAAGTAAAATAACAAAAGAGAGCTCCAATACCTCTTAAGGAATGCCCTAAGAGTTCCCAAATGGACCGGGTAGGTGTTCGAGAAGCCGGGGAGTGACGGGAGCTCGGGAGAGTCGGCTATGGCTGCGGGAAGGAGACCCAATGAGTATAGGTAATTAATAGGAAGCTGAAGGAGTCACGAACCAAGTCGAAATGCTCGAGCAACCACACTCTAATTCCAGTTGAAAGGTGAGAAGAATCAAAGCTTGTAGGGGAGAGCTATGGTGGGAGAGCAAGAGCAAGAGTGAGAGTGAGAGAGAGAGAGAGAGAGAGAGAGAGAGAGAGAGAGAGAGACCAAATGGGAACTCCAACAGTCACAATGTGTGATCGAGCCTTCCTTTATTCAAATTGTCACTAAAAGAATAAAGAATAAAGTGATGGTGATGGGTGCCCACCATCTGCAATGTGCAGTGGCGGGTACTATCACTATAGTAATACACAGGCAGCTAAGCGGAGGCGCCTTTACCAGCAACAACAGAAAAGAAGACTAGTGAATTCAAAATGAATTTACTAAGAATGAAACCCTAAAGAAACTAACCAAGGATATAGTGTTAATGTAGAAGCTCTGATAGAAGTTTTTTTAAAAAATCGAAAATAACTCTAAGTTAAAGAAAGTGACTTAAGACCAAGAAACTTAGTAACAAGAATAAACCTTAAGCCGGGAAGTTAGAGACCCCAAAATCTAGATACCCTTAGTTAAATTCCAAGGGGAAGAGTTCATTATGTGAAATTCAAGTGTTGATTGTTACTAGATTAATCATCACTTGAAAGTTGCATGATTGATTGAAGTCATAACTGCTTGAAGACATCAATCTTGTTTGTGATTTTCTAGATTAGATCATGATTGAATTAAGTATTGGAACAAATAAAAATTGAGAAGCCCTCTCCCTCGCCCAAGGATAGGTGTTGAATCCCCCATACCAAGAAAGGATGTTCTTACCACCGTGGAAGCATGGAACCCGGCTCCGATGGTGAGAGGTCTCCCAATAGGGATTGTATTAAGTAGGAGGTGGATAGGGTGTCAAGGGGGCTCTGGCTAGTAAATCCTTTACACACCTAGGGACTACTTGGTCCCCTATATGGCCCAAGTTCTACTTGGGACACCTAAAAACGCTAGCTATAGGTGGATTTGATCTTGGTGATGTGCAGATGCGCCGGATGAGGCAGCACATGAAATTGTAATTTTTCTCCTGTATGGGCAGGAGAACACACATTACGGAACATAAACAATGAATTTGTTTTATTCTGATTGTATATCTGTGAGTAAATTACGCAAACAAACAACTGTGCATAAAAGGATTCTTTTTAATTAATGAAGTTGTTTTTATATGTTTCACATAATGTGGTAGGTAATTAGATAACTAAGGACTTCCATAGAGGAAAGTGGGTGGATGGATTCCTGACGAATCTAGTCCTATGGCAAGGTGGTCTCAGTTAGCTGAGAGGTTTCCCTGAAAATAAACGCTAGGAAGAAACTCTAGGAAGGACCGATTCGCTGACTTACCTAGGGTTTGGTCTCAGAACCCCAATTGCAAATTATCTTAGGGGAAAGGTATGACGACTGTGCTAGAGCACTGCAAGGGATTTCATAAATCCTTAGTCTGCTACTACTGGAAAAGAGTGTTGTACTCCAGGAAACAAGGGTAATGGCAGTCGCTCCTTCTAGACAAGAAGCCTCTCAAAGGATACCTCCAGATGTGAGCTAGTTGTTGATAGGTGATTGTTAGGTCAATTAGGAACCTTGAGGTTGATCCTCTATGGGTAATGGCAAGAATCTTTCCCTCAAGGTAGGACCTAGGGTTATAAAGTCGGACAAAATCCGATCATTTTGGTTAGAGTACGGATGGCAATGGCTGGAAGGTAAACTTTGGGCGACTACTAAAATGTTACTCGTCACGTAATAAAGATGGGTACATCACACACACACACACACACACACACTCTCTCTCTCTCTCTCTCTCTCTCTCTCTCTCTCTCTCTCTCTCTCTCTCTCTCTCTCTCTCTCTCTCTCTCTCTCTCTCTCTCTCTCTCTCTCTCTCTCTCTCTCTCTCTCTCAAAATCAATCAATCAATCGCAATATGTAAGCCCTTTTTCAATTGATGCATAGAAGCAATCATGAGATCATGAGGGCGATGATAGTAAAGTTGGATGTCTAGAGCATGCATGCTCCTCTCTCTCTCCCCCCCGTCTTCACCCCCCCCCTCTCTCTCTCTCTCTCTCTCTCTCATGTCACACGATTATACTTAAGTCAAGTAACAAAACTAGTGAAACTAAAAAGTAAAATTTAAAAATATTAATGCTAATTCATACTTGAAAATAGACAAGAGATATGCATTGGTTCATGAAAGTAAAAGACCCCCCAATCCTAATGAGGAGTCTTGGGGCATTTTTCCAATGAGAGATGCAACTACATATGAAATGCCAATTTTGGATGAAGCAGGGCATCATCTTGGAATAGATAGAAGAAGATATAGTTATAATGTATTTTAAAGTTACTTTGAGTTTGATTTTGTTTCTGTCAATGCATTAAAGTATAGTTTCAAAAACCCCTTATTTATTTTTGTAAATAAAAGTAGGAGGTAGAATAGGCTAGAGTGTGAATAGATAGTGCATCTTAATTGGTGGGTCGTATATATAGACATTACTTCATTGTGATATTTATAAGTATAAATGTGCACAAATCAAGTTGTTAAAACGTAAGATTAGAATACAAAAAACTAAAGTGTTTGGTTGGCTTATTTTTCATAAATAGACAAAAAACTAGTTGAGTGATCATTCTTGAGGAGATTGAGATGGCCACCTTCGAAGGATGCATGCCTTGCAAGTTATACTTTCTTGATTACCTTTGTCTACACTATTTCACTCACACTCACACTTGCACATACACACATATGCACACAACTCTATATCTCTCTCTATCCATCTTATTGTATGTACTATACACGCATATATTACCTTTTTTCAAAATCTAACCTAATTCCAAATGAAATATGAGGAACATGGAAAGATTGACATGGAGGAGATGGCTCCTTGGGATCCATATGGCAAGAGGGTAGAGTGTCATTGTAGAGAGAGACATACCCAACCCATAGAGGTCATGGCACCCACTGAGGATGCATCAAGAGGGACATAGGGTTGCATGATAACAGTGATCATGATAGCACTAGTTTTGATAGTGACCATGATAATACCACGTAGCATCATTTTTTGTAGTTTACAATCATAGTTGTACTTTATGTAATGTTGATAGACATTTTATGCCCAAATTATATAGATTCATGATGGATTCGATTATGACTACATCTTTTTGTGAGCTTATATTGTACATGGGAATGTATCATATTTTTATCTCCAAAATATTTTAACAATGTGTGAAAATATTTTCATGAATTGTAATCCATGGATGGTGAGCTGAATTTCATGTGGAAGTTGAACATATGTTTGTGTTTCGAATGTTGTGGCTAGCCATTCTAGTCTTTGAGAAAGCTAAGAGAGACTACTAGCACAACACTTGCGTGCGCGCGTGCACACACACACACACACACATGACAAACAACCAAAACAAATCAATTGTGCAAACAATTTTGCAGCGGAGAAGCATTGCATAAGCCATAACAAGGCATATGCAACTCAAAAAATTGTCACATAAGTGACACTAATTTATTCAATGTGTAATACCACTAACTATAATAACATCATTTGCATCATATAAGTGTTTAGAATTAGCTTCATTACAAACCCTTTCTATAGTAGTGTGGTAAAAGAGAGAAAAGGAAAATAGTTGAAAGCATGCTGTGAGAGACAAGTTTGAAATAGTTTTCCCCCCTTTCCAATTCATATCCACGACAAATCATATTATATGGCCAACCACAAATACAATTGACCAAGGAGCAATATCCACGATATTAATGTTGTCCCATACCTAGAGGAGGCAACAACCATAATGTGTGGTTTACAAAGCTCCCTTATGAATACTCACTATCTCTCAAGTATTTACTACTACTTACAAGTTTCCAAGTTACTAACAAAGTACATCTTTTAGGTGATTGCCTTCGAGGCATCCATGCATTACACAAGCCCAACTATCCGATATGACACGTATGGGACTAGTGCGCAAATCGGATGCTGGATGTGTACATAGCAAGCACCGAATGGTCCCCAAGAACAAAGAACTCTACTTTAAGCTCAAAAATCAAGAGAATAGACTTGCATGACATGAGGCAAAAAGACAAATTGGGTACAATATCGCCCCATGCCATGTGTGAGCGCTTCAGAAGGCATGTATTTATGAATTAATTCATCTCAAAGCTCAAAAATAGCCCAATTTTACAATAAGCATGCTTTAGCTTTTGTGTTTGCTTTTTGTCCAAATAAAGAATAAAGCGGTTGGGCGGCCCAAGAGTCGGGCTGTGCCCAAATACAATGTCCAATAATGAAATATTTAAACCATGCGCCCATGTGCATACAAAATAATAAATATTTGTCAAGCACTTCAATAAATAAGCGCGTCTAAATAAATATTAGCGCCACGTCTTTAATGATAAGACAGGCACCCATCAAAAATGATAATTTCTTCTAGGTAATTTGAATGCATGCTATTGCCTTGTGCTTCCCAACGCCACCATCGCCTGCTCTACACATCACCTGAAGCATTCACAATTGTTAGAAAATAATAAAATTAAGCTGACAAAAGTGAATACCTAACAGTCTTCAGCTACAAAATAAATAAATAGGTTGGAACTTAGTCCTAACCTTAATTTAATACGGGTGCACTCTAAACTCATAAATGTCCATTAATTCAAATATGTATTTTGCGGAATCACCCACTGTGGAGTCACCCACATACACATTAAATTGACATGACGCCCGAAAAGGACAGGTGTCCCGTCAACTTCTCACACAAGGAATCCACTTTGTGTACAAGCCCCAGCAAATAAATATAGTTTTATGGAATCCACCACAAAAACCTCATGGAATCCACCATGGAATAAAAACTCGCGGAATCCACCGTGGTCTCACAGAATCCACCATGGAATATGCCTCCTGGCATTAGGGACACTGCCCATATGGCTTGCAATGTGTCTAATAAAGGTGCCCATGTGCCTACCCATAGTTCACTAGAACAATCCATTGCCCTTTGGATACCCAACAAGGCATTGCCTTGCCATGTGGTCCATAAGGGGACCTTTTAAGACAATGCCCCAAGGCTATTTTCTAAACCAAGGCTTTTCACTTAGTGCATGCCTAAGCCAACATATTTCAAGATAAGAATTAGTCCAATATTTTCCTCTTTTTGTTCACCTATCTCTTGCAATTTGGTGTTATCTCTTATCGCATATAAGGATCATACCAAGACATCAAGGATCTCACAAGGGGATAAGCATCTTAGAGTTATTATCATCAATGCATAGATGAATCCAAGTACTTCTAATAAATCAACTCAACCAATGCCAAATAGCATGGGATATGCTCTTCCCTTCTAGTCAAATTGTCTACTATAAAAAGGTGATTATGGAAAAGCATTAGTTGCATATTATGTTCAATTTTGAGTACATTAGTTGTGTAATATGATCACTTTCAATAAAAAGGCGATTATGGAAAAATATTAGTTGCACACTTTCAGTACATGAGTTGTGCATTTAAGAGAGTACTAGATACATTCATAAGAAAGGGAAAATGAGAGACTAAGGGATTGAGTATGTTTCTTCTCTTGAGTAGCATTAAGAAGATGTGGATGGAAAGGAGGCATGCATAACAATATGGAATTTTAATGAGTATTAGCAATATGATTGTGGATGGGGACTTGAATCCATAGCACTTAAATGCATGCTTCTCAAGAGAATGGCCAATTGTATGAATGCTAGAGGCTTGAAAGTGAATAGCATAGTATGCATAAGGGATATTATGTGCCTAGAAAATACTCAAATGTAAGTTCTCCTTGCAAGAAAATTGATATGCTTAGTTGGTATAATGTCCACTAAGGGGTTAAGTCATTGTAAGATTTGAGAGGGGAGTAGTGTAGGGATGTGAGATAGAAGTTATGAACTGGAAGATGGTAGAAACTGAGAGAAGCACACAAGAGAGTTTAATGGGTATGATGAATGGTACCCTTATTCTTTGTTATCTTCACGTATATATGGTTTCACAATGTGTACTTACACAAGGGATACCCATTCAGCTATTGACCATTAGCCTTTACCCCAACAACCTCCCACTCAAAGGCCAATCTACCATTATAAGAGTATAACAAGAAAGTGAAGAGACTATCAACCTCGGCAAGCTCAACATACTTGTTCTTGAGCACGTCTCTTTGATGAAGTGATTATTCACCTCCATGTGCTTTGTCTTTTCATAAGAGACACAATTTTTTGCTAGAGCTAAATGGCACTCTAACTATCACAATGCAATATAGGCACCTCTCCTACGATGCCCACGTCTATCACTAGATAATTAATCCATATAGCTTTCTTGCAACCCTCAATGGTTGCAACATACTCAACCTCAATGGTAAAGAAAGCCATACATGGCTACAACAATTGAGAGACCCAAGAGACTGCACCATCTATAAAAGTAAAGATAAAACCTATATAGACCTTATAGAGTCTGCGCTCCTTATAAAATCAACATATACATACCCAAGAATAGAGTCTATGCTCCCTATAAAATCAACATCTACATATCTCAGAATAGAGTCTACACTCCCTATAAAATCCTTCCTTCCAAAGCATATGCACATAGCTCTAGTGCCATTCAAGTATCTCATGATACTCTTTACTATCTCCCAATACTTTTTGCTAGGGTAAGGTTTGCCATATACATGCTAATCACTCCCACTGCATTGGTAATGTATGGATATGTCACGACCATGGCATATATCAAGCTTTAATAGTCCAGCATGAACCACAAGTTGACAGCTCTCTCTTCCACATAATTGAAATTGTATACATAAGAAGAGAAGAAAATAGAAGGAAATGCAAAAAGGGAGATACGATGGAAATTGGGTGCAATCTTTTTCCCACATATTGGGAGGGCTCTCCCCAATGTATGTATTTATTAATTTCCATTGACCTTATATCCAAAATAGCATATGCATCCATGCTTTATTCTCTTTTTGTGAATAGCTCCCCTCTCCCTAATTTATAAATAATATTTAAGATCATATACAATATCTTTGGACTCAAAAATAATAAGACCCAACCTTATAAGATACAATGAAAATGTATAGACATGCAATTGATGTCTCGTGTGGCAAATCAACACTAAGTCATCTAAGAATTAATAAAGAAATAAATCCCAATAAAATAATAATAATGAAAATGAATAAGTGTGCTACCTCAAATAGCACATCATCACAATAATAACTAACCATGAATTAGAAGCACTTCCTTTGTAGCATATCAATATTTAATTAAAATTTTAATGTGCTTTGTGAGTGGTAGGTAGAGATCAAATTATCATAAGTAGAAGAAAGAGACATTTGTTGAATCCATTAGGGTTCTTCTAAGGAATGATTCTTATTTATATGACTAAATGGCAATGATACTCAATCATGATCATGATCTTAGCGGTTAAAACCTTAGTATCCTCCTCGAGCAATGTCAAATCATTAACTGTTAGAGGAATAGACAGAACGACTTTAAAGGATTTTGGTAAACTAATATGAAAAGAATTATGGATTTATTAATTAGGTGGGATGCCTAAACAAAAAGCATTCTCTCATTAATCTTGTGAACAATTTTAAAAGGTTCATAATATCTTAGAGCAATTTTGGGGTGCCATTCGATAGATTTCAATATTCTTTTCTCAATTTGCCATACCAAATCTTTTTCTTTGAATTTCATAACCTTAGGATTTTTATTTGCTTAGGTAGTATATTGTAATCGTGATTGTTGAATCTCACAACTAACTTCATAGAATATTCTCATATGGTCATTAACAATGAATAAGTTAAGATACATTAGTGAATATGGTGGATATAGGTGTAGGCAATTTCTTACCATACATGACCTCAATAGATGCATGACCTATAGTAGCTAAGTTGAGGTGTATTATTATATACAAATTCAAGGATAGGTAGATGTTGATCCCAATTAGTAGGACGGCCAATAGTATAAGTGCTAAGAAGATCTAGGATGATATTATTGGTTGCTTTAGTTTGGCCATCACTCTCAAGGTGAAAAGCAGACATAAAACCCACTTTTTTTCCTAGATTTTTGAAGAGGGCAACCCAAAAATGATTGTAGAAATGACCATCTTGGTTAGCAAGGATAACCTTAGGAAGACCATGATGAGGAAAGATGGTATGAATGAATAGTTTAGTAGTCTGAGATGAGGATAATTTCTTTTTACATAATACAGAATATACTTGTTTGCCAAACCTATCAAGAATGGTCATTATGAAATCCATATAAATTTGCTCCCATAGTCTAGTAGATATAGGCAAAAGCATAAGCAAACCATGAGTTTTTCCATGCTGGCATTTAATGTGTTGATAAACAGTGCTTTTAGATATATATTTTGTAACATCATGCTTTAAATTAGACCAATAAAATTATCTTTACATGCAACTAATGTAGGATGAATCCCTTGATGCCTCATGTATGTGGGGTGCATGTATTTCATTCATAGCAATGGCCCTATAAGGTGTAGTTACACACAACTTCTCTTGGTAATACAAATAGTAGAAATCATTGAATCAAAATTCTAAATTTCAATAGTAGAAATGTGATTTAAGCGGGCCCTTGATCTTATCAAAGGCAAGTGTATGACATAATGAAACATTCTCAACACACGTGTACAATTGACATCAATGAACTCAATTATCATGTTCCCAAATATATACAAACAATCATATTTTTTTAAAATGTTAGAGTTTAGCACCTCACACATAAAATATTTTAAACCTTGAGAGCCACCTCTATTGGTAGGTTGTTTTGAAAGTGGATTGGTTCCATGCTGAGTATAGAGGCATTCATGCTACAATGAAATGAGAGGCATTGGGTTTATGGTCCATTGATTCCTTTGAGTTGTGCAACAATTGTGAAGCTATGTATTATTTCCACTCAGTGTAAGTAAGCTTTCTTATATAGAACTTCTAATTCTCTATGGTGGTAGATTGTGCATATCAATTCGAGGGGTCGATGGATGTTTGATAGTACCAATGCTACAATGATCAAGAATGTCGAAACATCCATATTTGTTGACTCCACACCACATGAGCACTATATGTTGGCAACCCTAAACCAAGACTCTTCGGGCAAAGGGAGTGACGATGAGGATGGAGCGGAGGATCTAGTGGAAGCATATCCCCAGAACTAGAAATCAACCTCATTGATGAGAATCAATCGGCAGCCACTTTGCTAGATGCAGTTGCGCCAAGCATAATGTTTACAATAGAGGAACTTCAAGAAGAAAATAGGAATAATTAAGAGTTCCTTTTATTTTGTTGAACTCTATATGAGAATTATCCTTGAATTTCATGTATCTTTTACAAATGTATCTATGTAAGTTATCTAATTTTGTATTTAGGGCTATTATTCATGCAAATCTATTAATTAGCAAGAGAGATTTTGACCATGGAGTTAGCAAAGTCATTTACTACTAATAAGTCACTTGGGGAGTCTAATGGTCATAGCCTACAATGGTTCCTATAGGGAGTTCAATTCTCCCACTTGTCATATTTAAATAATGCACATATATACATATATATTGAAATACCAAATGCTTGATATACACTATGAAAATAACTGGCACAAACTTCAATTAGGATTAATTATTTTATGCTATATTTTTATCCATTAAAAAAGGGAGAGTCTCCCTACATAGACGTCATGCACATTACATCATAGGAACTAACCTTTTCCACCTGCTAGCTTCACCCATTCAAAAGATCCACCTATAAATCACTTTAAGTTGGATTCCACCTAACAAACCACTTGTTGTAGTGCCTTTATAAAGGTCCCATCTCATTTGAGCAATTCAATTCATTTTTGTGCTTCAACATTGTTGTGCTATTGTGGATACACACACATAGACACACACACTCTCTCTTTGCTCCAACTCCCTTATCCATTTTCTCCATCCTTCAAATCATCTCTTCAATGCTTGAGCTACACTCGTTTCACTGATATATCCCTTGCATTTTTAGCATCAAAAGGAAGTTGAATAGTCTCTAGTTTATGTTGAATAATAGTAGTGATGATAGCACTTTATCCACTAGAAAATATGCTAAAAAAAGGTACACAATCATAGCTATCCTACTACATCCATAGCCAACTCAATGGTTGCTCCAAATCAAATCATAACTATTGGGATTCATGTTAGAACTTTATTGTGTCGATTGGAGATGACAGACAATGATCGATGTTACCATCACTTTGTTGCTGCAAATTATGTCGAATAACATCACCATAAAAATGTTGAAAATGCATCGCTTGGGTGAGAAGATGAATGCCTATCCAAGCTACTCTAATTCTCACCTTTAACCACACTAAGTGTTGTTGTACATTAAGATAGAAATGTGCATGCATGTTACAAAAATTGCTTCATATTTAATATTACAAGGGAATCTCTTCACCTCAAACCTTGAAATACTGATTGACATCCCTCTTCATCATTTCAAATCAACAAGTATGTCTTTTGTAGTGACGAAGGAGGAACTACCAAGTTCAAGGGGCGTGCATTCCAAACTTTGCAAATGAGGACCAAGCTAATCATCATGAAGAAATGATTATGGAATATTGCAAATTGAAATAGAAGAAGCCACATGATACAATGTAAGTAGCTACATAGGAACTAAAGATGATCAAGGCCAAGATAAACCATGGATGACACCTATATCCATCATGCAAATGGATGTGAGACTACAAAGGGTACTTGGGACCAATTGAATAAGTTGTTTGGAGCTCAATCCAAAAGCTCCAAGTTTGGCTTCATCATTGAACTTTTTAGATAAAAAATGAAACATGAGTTATATCTTGCATCTCATTGAACACAAAGTGGAAGAAGACATTGTCATTGGTGTCCTGCTCAAATCCCTACCTTAAGAGTATGTCACTACTCTTATCAACATGCCTTCTCGTAGGCTAGTTGAACTTGAAACCTTTATTCTAGAATAAGAGAAAAGAATGAAGTTCAAGCAAGAAATCAACGTGCCACCTCAGCATGAAGCCCTCTACAACAAATTCAATTTCAATGGAGAGAACATTGCCATTGATAACGAGCTAATTTTATGTGACTTTTGCCACAAACCTAGCCATAATGGTACTTCCTTTTTAAAATAATTCAAACTTTTCTCTACTTCTGAAAGGAGAGAAGGATCAAAGCTTGCACTCGAGAGCTATGGCGGGAGAGCAAGAGCAAGAAAGAGAGAGACAAGAAATGGGAACTCCAACAGTCACAATGTGTGAATGGGCCTTCCTTTATTCAAATTGTCACTAAAAGAATAAAGAATAAAGTGATGGTGACGGGCACCCACCACCTGCAGTGTGCAATGGCAGTGACTGTCAGTGTAGTAATACACGAGCGGCTAGGCAAAGGCGCCTTAACCCCCAACAACCTCCCACTTAAAGGCAAATCGACCCTAGTGAGGAGTGAAAAGAAAAAGAAAAAAAGACAGTATAGCATGTACACATGTACAACAGGATGAGGAAAGACATCATCTCATCCCACGCCCATCAACCTCCTGAGGAAGGTAAAGTGCTCTGTAGAGAGGCTTTTCGTGAGCAGATCTACAGGATTGTCGTCTGTCGAGATCTTGACAAGATCAATAGACTTGTCCTCAACAACCCCACATATGAAGTGATACCTCACCTCAATGTGTTTCGTCTTTGCATGGAAGACCAGATTCTTGGCTAACTAAATAACACTCATAGAATCCGAATGCAGTGTAGGGATAGCATCAATACCAAGGTCCAAACGACCCAACCAAATGGCCTCCTTGCAAGCCTCAGTGGTTACAACATACTCGGCCTCTGTAGTAGAAAGGGCCGTGCATTTCTGCACCCTGGACATCCAAGAAATAGCACCTCCAGCATAGGTGAATGCATAGCCGGAAGTGGACTTCCTACTATCTGCATGTCCTACATAATCAGAGTCAGTGTACCCCACAACTCCTGTATCCTAGCTGCCATAGCATATGCACATATTTGCAGTGCCCTTCAGGTACCTCATGATACCCTTCACGGCATCCCAATGCTTCTTGCCAGGTGTAGCCATATAGCGTGCCACAACACCAACTACAAAGGCAATATCTGGATGAGTGGTGATCATGGCACCATAGGAGAAAAGCATAGGGTGGTCATCTTAACCACAGGAGAAAAGACATCATCAAAGTCCACACCATGCTAATGCTTAAAACCCTTTGCTACCAGTCTAGCCTTGTACACCAACTTGGGGTATACATGGGTACTTTTCAGCTTGTACACCCACTTGCATGGCAAAGCCTTCTTGCCCTCAGGCAAGGAAACCAAATCCCAAGTCTCATTCTTATGCAAGGAGTCTATCTCAGACTGCATAGCCCTCTCCTAGGAGTGACTGTCACCCCTGTGCATAGCCTCATCATAGGTGAAAGGCTCTCCTGCATCTGTAAACAAGACATAATGCATTGAGGGCTGAAATCTATGAGGTGGACGTCTGTCTCTAGTAGACCGTCTCATGGCAGGCTCTGTTGCCTGCCCAACTGCCTGTCCAACACCTTGACCATGAGCATCTGCTGAAGCTGTAGGCTATCCAACTGGCTGTGCGAGAGTCTTCAGCTCCTCCTGAAATATGACCCTGCAGATCTCAACAACTTGCTCAGACTGCCTATACATCTTGTCTTCATGGAAGACTACATCATGACTGCGGATGACTTTCCACGCCTGCGGATCCCAGAGATGGTAACCCATCTTGCCTGCATCCCCATAGGCAAACCATAGGCATACATTCCCGTATGTATAGGCACCAACCGAGCATAATTAGGCATCAAATGCCAAGACCTGTAAGCATAAAATTGAAGTAACAGGTGGCTACCTTGTTTTGGACAGATCTGGGATTGTTCAAAATAGTCAATGGCTGAGCTAAATCAGCTCCAAATGTGTCTCGCATAAGAGGCATAACATCCACAAGTGATCCGGTATCAATAGACATCAGTAGAAGCATCACATAAGCCATAGACATACAAATACATACTGTCTCAGACCTAAAATCAGTTGCAGAATATTCTGTCATCAGAATTTGGCAAATCCAACATCACCATTGCGTTTGGAGCATGCCAAAACCCCAGCTTAGACTCTTACCTTGCCTAAATCAGGTTTCGAATGCCCGAGATATGACAAAAAGAGTGATTTTTGGGTAAGATTTTGAAATAGGCGCAAAAAAAACGTGAGCTGGCTGGGGGGGTCTGATGTCCCACATGTCAACAATGGGGCCCAAAGGGGCACAAATGGGGGCCAAAGAAGGCCTACACCAAGCCTCAGCAAGCCTTGATAGGATAGAAGCAAGATCCAGGTGAAGGAAGCTCCAAGAGGTGTGAGCTATGGCTACCCACAACCTGTGAAAATCCTGTTTGCCTAGATATGTGGACTGAGATAAATCTCTGAAATAATGAAGCAATACCTCAATGTCAATGCCCTGATGGTGCCTCAATAGGCCGGGAAGAAGCTCGGGAAGCTGGGGAGTGACGGGAGCTCAAGAGAATGAGCTATGGCTACCGGAAAGGAGACCCAATGCGAGTGGGGAGTCAATGGGAAGCTGAGAATGCCACGAGCCAAGCTCAAGAGTCGAAAGCCATGCTTTGATACCAGTTGAAAGGAGAGAAGGATCAAAGCTTGCACTCGAGAGCTATGGCGGGAGAGCAAGAGCAAGAAAGAGAGAGACAAGAAATGGGAACTCCAATAGTCACAATGTGTGACCGGGCCTGCTTTTATTCAAATTGTCACTAAAAGAATAAAGAATAAAGTGACGGTGATGGGCGCCTGCCACTTGCAGTGTGCAGTGGCGGTGACTGTCAGTGTAGTAATACATGGGTGGCTAGGCGGAGGCGCCTTTACCCCCAACAACTTCTTGACTTGGTGATGGCTAAGAGTTGGAATCCCTTTTGGTGAAATTCAAAGCTATAGTTGAGAATGAAATAAGGAGAAGAATATGAATTCATACATCAATCAAGCTTGTGTTCTCTCTTCATTTTGGGTTTGATTATGATTATTGTATTGAGTTCTATTTAGCCATCTCAACACATTACATTTACTTCTCATCTCTCTCTCTCTCTCTCTCTCTCTCTCTCTCTCTCTCTCTCTCTCCATTGGTACTAGAAAAAGCATTAGAATCT